>NW_008358101.1:7330943-7340711 GCF_000622305.1 Nannospalax galili
CGGAGCCGCCGCCGCCCGGCCTGCGGTCCCCGCCGCCGCCGCAGCCGCCGCAGCCCCCGCCGCGGACATCCTACCTCCGCAGCCCGCCGTGCCGGCGCTCCAAACCCCACTCCACCGAGCGGCGCGCTCGGTCAAGAATCCGGGGGAGCCGGCTCCGCCCCCCGGCTCCAGCGCCCTCCAATGATCTCGGCCTCCCGGGGACAGAGCCATCCAATCAGGTGTGGGCATGGTCCCCCCGGCTCCGTAGCCAATAGAACACGACTCCGGTAACACACCCGCCCTGAGGAACTCAGAGCAAATGCTCAGAGCCCAGGGGTGGGACCTGACTGTGGAGCCCCAGCGAGTCAAGTCCAGCTGGAGCCCCCGGCGCCCAGAGAAGCTCAGACGGAGGTCCGCTGCCTAATTACTATTATTATAGGGTGACGCAAATGGGAACGCTGGACACTGTACTTTGGGAGGGCATCAGAATGCCCGCCCTGGATAGAAGCTCCTTTCCTGAAAGAAAGTTGCAACACATAGGTTGTAACATCATTCATTTTTTAAGTTAAGGCATATTCATTTACAGCACTAGAGAACTCCAACTGGTGTTTCCACAGTCTTGAGCATTTGTATTCTCAAGAAATTAGAACATTGGGTATCTAAAACAGGTTGGTTTGTGTCCCAGACTATCGCTGGTACTGCAATGTTTTCTTTCTTTAAAGAAACAAATGTGTGTGTGTGTGTGTGTGTGTGTGTGTGTGTGTGTGTGTATTGCATTTAATAATGAAAATGCAAGTTCAGTATATAAACTGTTATTACTGTGAACTCATTATTATTATTATTATTTTGTTATTGTTGTAAGATAGTCTCTGTGAAATCCACACTAATCTAACTCACCTATGATCCTGCCTCAACCTCCTGAATGCTGATATTAAAGGCATGCTGAAATGCCCACCCTTATTTCGATAGTAAAATTGCGTAAATTCTGTTTAGTGCAAGTTCCATGGAATGCCTGAATAGAAGAATATAGATACAGACGTACATTTGTCAGCTATATCTATCTATTTAGGAAAGATATAAGCAAAGTGCTAAAAATGACTGTTGCCAGGCAGGAGACATGACTCAGTGATTAAGAGCACTAGCTGCTCTTGCAGAAGACAAAATTTGGTTCCCAGCACCCACCTGGCAGTTAATAACCATCTGTAACTCCAGTTCCAGGGGATCTCATGTCCTTTTCTGGCCTGTGATCATTGTATGCATAGTGCACTTACATATATGCAGACAAAACACTCATAAATAAAAATAATTTCTTAGAATGACAGCTGTTTTTGATTACAAAAACATAATAGAGACTCCATGTTACTTATTTGGTATCATTAGGATCTCATTTTTCTTCATTTGTATGAAGTTCATAAACTTTATTCTTTACTAAAAATGGACCACATTGTGATGAAAAAAGTTTTGATAACACATATTTGCATATCTTGAAATAAAATTTCATGTGCTTGTATACTTTAAATAGCTGTCACACTGAATTTATTTATTCTAGCAACAAACTGCATTTAAACATATTTATACATGTGATCTGTCCTTTTTGCATAAATTGTTGTGATGACTAATTTCATTTCTGTACAGTGAACCAAAAGGAGAGGGAGAGGGGAAAGAGAGAGGGAGAGAAGGTTTGAGAAAAAAAAAAAGCCAAACCAAAAGAAATATATATTATATTGCCATCTTACGTTCACAATTGAAACTTGCCATACCTTACCACATTAGCCTGAGGAAAAGGATGACGGCCAAAACTGTTTTGTCGAAAGATCCGGCTTCTGGAATGACTTTTAGTATGTCGGTTAATGACTAACTCAGTAGCTGGAGAACAATATGCCAAGCTCTGCCTGCCTCATTGGGTGAGATCCAGGCAAGACAGTTGTCAAGTACTTTGTTTTCACCGAGATATTGTGCCAAGCAGCCTAAAAGTGTTATTATTCTCTACTTTTCTTTCAAAATACTTGCCCCCTGGCAGCCGACTAAGATTTCCTCATCTGCATGGTTTTTCAATCTGAATATTTTTTGAACCTACCAGTTTTCTCTCAAAATAGATGCAAATTAAATGTCTGCCTACACATTCTAGAACAAAGCAATACTTCTGTGCTGTGATCCTGTAGCCCCAGCTACTATGGAGGCCGAGGAACAAAAGGTTCTATAGCCTAGGCATTTGAGGATAGCTTGGGCAACATAGAATCTGTCTTTCTCTCTCTCTCTCTCTCTCTCTCTCTCTCTCTCTCTCTCTCTCACACACACGAAAAATTGTCTTTTGGTTTGCTCTAAAAAAAAGCAGTGTTACTTCTTTGACTTCTACCAGGCTTTTTTCTATCTTTTCCCCTTTTAAAATAGAAATCGTGTTAAGGGCTAAGACAATCCCTTCAGGGAAGAATTCTGAATGGGAAAGCTTACTACTGATTATTCTTAATTTGTGCCTCAAAACCAAAATGAGTCATAATGTCCAATTTAATACTCTTCTCTTGATAATCTTTAAAAATTCATGAAAATTTCTGTGTATACATATAAATTGATATATATGTATATACATATACATATATATTGATATATACTAGGTCTACTAATGTGCATCCTTTACATAGACTTTATTAATAGCTGAGTCAAATTTGTACCCATATGATCAAGTACTGAATTATTTTCTGAAGATATTTATTAGGGACTCACTTGTGGGTTTTGTACTTAATTTTCAAAGAGGAAAGTAATGTATATTTTTAGATCTATTTCCAGGTGCCACAAGGTAATTTGTTTACTGTATTTCAAAACATACAACCTAGTACAGAAGCTTAGTTATACCCCAAACAAATGTGTATGGCAACATTGGAATGTGAAATTCTCTAAATTTAATTGAACCACCAGTTATTTTCAAATAAGTAGCTATATATATATATATATATGTATAATTTTCTGAGTGGGAATTATGGAAAATGATCAACGGAAATCCACTATGCATGACTTTTGTATAGTTAAGTCAAAGACAGTGTTTGGCAATTTCCTAATAATCTGAAAGTCTACAGTCATTTATCACAGGCATTGACTTTCCTCAGTTGTTTGAGTAATACTCAAGACTCCACTGTGGTGATCCATCATTCACTAAATGATATTTTCAGTTTCTCACATATGGAAAATGATCAACGGAAATCCACTATGCATGACTTTTGTATAGTTAAGTCAAAGACAGTGTTTGGCAATTTCCTAATAATCTGAAAGTCTACAGTCATTTATCACAGGCATTGACTTTCCTCAGTTGTTTGAGTAATACTCAAGACTCCACTGTGGTGATCCATCATTCACTAAATGATATTTTCAGTTTCTCACAGTGACATCCTTAGCAGTTGTCCATCGTGGAACAGAAGAGTTATAATGTGAAAGAGAGCTATTGGTTTTAGCACGTATTTAAATGCTTAGTATAGAAACTGATTCTTCAGATTAGGGTTAGCATTTTTAAAAATACTTTTAATACAAAAACATGATCTTTAATAAGTTGATTCACATGTTAGTAGTGATATTACTAAACACAATCATCTGTGTACCCTTTGTTAGCATTTCAGGTACAACCATCTCAAGACTGTATCATTAATGAGCAGAACAAACAACTGAACTCATGTTTTCTGATTCTGATCATTGAAAAGCCTGGGTTTCTCTGTCTTGGGCAAAGGAGACATCCACATGACATTTCTCCAATTCACTGACTCCAATTCATTCATATGAGAAAGATGTTATTGGTAATAATGAAATAATATCTATAGAGAGAATAGAAAAATAATTAGCTCTATTTTTCTTTCCATTTCTGTTATGGATGAGAGGAAATTGCTTTTGTGATCTACAACATCAAATCCTTTTAACACCTCTTTTATGAGACTTATATGTGTCTGATTTCTTAAGTTTGGTCATGCTGTTTCCTTACTGTGTAAGAATCATAGGGCAAGAATCTTTCATATGCATATGAAGAGATGGAGACATTTTCAGAGAAGCCTAGTGACAAGCACACTTGACTCCCTTCTCAATTTTATCTAGCTCACAGTACTTCATAAAAAATTTGTAGTTATTACAAGTTTTCCCAGAAATTTTTAGAACTCTATAACTTCTGTTTTATGCATTTAGTACTAGGAAGCTCAGAAATAAATCTGTGGGTGGGTCAATATAGCAAGATTCACTAATTCACTATCATTTTTATTTTATTTTTTCATTTTCAAGATAGGGTTTCACCATGTTGTCCAGGCTGGTCATAAACTCTGAAAAAAATTGGCTCAGCCTCCCAAATATCTGGCCCTGTAATTTCTTAATAAACCTAATTTTTACTTTATATTGGCTTATTATTTTTATCTATATGTTATTAGCTTATATTTTGTGAATTTTCAGATTAAAATGCTTGGTGAAATGATATGAAATATAAATGGCTAATGGGTCAGGAAGGTGGCTCAGCAGGTCAGAGTACTTGTTGGGCAAGCCTGACTACTTGAGTCCAATTCTAGTATATTAGTAACTTTTCTGTTGTTATGATTAAATGCCCTGGTAAAAAGAAAGTTATGGAAGACAGGGTTCATTGTGGCTTCCCGTTCCAGAAGGGACAGAGGCCATCATGGCGGGGAAGACATGGCACTAGGCAGACAAGGCTTGGAAGCAGGACCAGGAAGCGGGCTGATTACTTTTTCATCCACACAGAAAGCAAAGAGAGGGAGAACAGGAAGTGGGACCAGGCAGTAAAACCTCAAAGCCTGGCCCCAGTAAAGTGCTTCCTCCAGAAAGGCTGTACTGCCTAAAGGTTCCATAACCTTCTCAAACAAAGCCACCAACTGGGACCACATGTTCAAATGTATGAGTCTATGAGGGACATTTCTCATTCAAACCACCACCCCCAGTAATTGATAAAAAAAAAAGCCAGTTGTGGTGGTTTGCGTCTGTAATCCTAACACTTCAATAGTGAGATGTGAGGCAGGGAAAACATACACATACAGCACAGCTGAGCAGTAGAAGCAATGAGACCTTACCTCAAAAACAAACGTGGAAAGAACTGACCCCGCCCCACACATACCTGCACTAAGACACACAATAAATTAATTCTTAAGAATATGTATATACATGGATAAGTGACACACGATGGGCTGAACATATGTGCAGTGAGGACAATATAAAAATACTGCTGTGGTTCTTCTTCACAGAAGGGTAGAAAGACAATTTGCTAAGTATCACATCTCAAAACCTTTCCCCAAAGGTGCTATGCAGTTCCTCCCTCTGAACTGAACATTTCTCTTAGAGGGGAAGGCCTGTGAAACTGAGGAAGCTCATGAAATTTACAAGACTTGCAAGCTTCTTTCTCAGGTTCTATAAGCTCTTTTAACTACTGAACTACTGTTTCTCCAGCCGTCGACTTAGAGATTTACAGAACATCAGCTTGTGTTTTGTTTTCTTTTCTGAGATTATATCTTAATTGCCTAGAAATTACAGGCTGAAAAATATTAAGCATCCTTTTAAAATAGTATTCCTTCCCAGCTTAGCAGATGAACATGCAGGAAATTTGCAGAGGGTCTAGGTGGCTTTTAGTTAGAAATGATAGAAAACTGGGGCTAGAGAGGTGGCTCAGTGGTTAAGAGCACTGGCTACTCTTGCAAAGGACCTGGGTTCAGTTCCTAGCATCAACATGGCAGTTAACAACCATTCATAACTCCAGTTCTAGAGGACCCAATGCCTTCTTCTGACCTCCATGGGCATTGCATGACATGGGTGAACATACACACATGTAGGCAAT
The DNA here is from genome assembly GCF_000622305.1 of Nannospalax galili. Taxonomy (NCBI): domain Eukaryota; kingdom Metazoa; phylum Chordata; class Mammalia; order Rodentia; family Spalacidae; genus Nannospalax; species Nannospalax galili. The sequence goes on from NW_008358101.1 coordinate 7,336,726, forward strand.
ACATACACCTAAAATAATTTAAAAGGAAGTAATAGAAAACTTATCATTACATATTAAAACAGATGTATTATCTCATATAGTTGAGCTCAACACCCTCGATGAAGTAAAAGTAAAGATGGTTGACAGAGGTACAGATGAAAGAAAGGAGCCAAAGTGAAGTGGTGGGAGGTAAGATCAACCTTATAATATACCAAGGGGGGGGGTCCAGAAAGTGACCCATATTTTTTAGAAAGAAACAGAAATATAAGTAAATGATTTCTAATCTGTAACTCTCAACCTGAAAATAATATGATTAATAAAATTATGGGGTTATTGAGAGACACTCTAAAGTAAAAGAAGTAAACCTCATTTTACACAGCTGAGGATCAAATGATAAATAATGTAAAATAGTAATTTCATCATTTAAATTTCATTCCTTTAAAATAGTAAGTTTTGTTTGGTCCTCTATATTCAGAAAGTAAAAACATAAATATCTGAAAGACTTCATTTGGAAAAGGTTGTTGCACTTGAACATGAGGAGCTTAGTGATCTTATTAGATTTTTGTAAATATTGCCTTAAGGAAAAGGTCTTAGCATGAATTTATTAAAAAGTAAATGTCAAATATAATATATGTTGTGAAACCAAAACAGTTGGACTTCAGCATGCTAAAATATGAATATTAGGAATAAGGTAATGATTTTTAAAACACTAATATAGTAGATATACAGTGAAATTATCTTACGCACTTTACAAACAATTCATATTACAGATTATCTTTGTGTGCACTGGAGAACAGTTGTGTCCTTGGGTCCCATAGATTCCAGGGCAGATTGGGTTTGGGGAGAGTGCTTGCTAAATGCCTGCTTGTTTTTTGATGAAGCAATTGTATCATTTAAAACTGTTTGACTCAGCATCCAGGAAAACTCAATTGAAATTTTGCAAAGTGTGAGCTTTATAGCTTGAGAAATGAATGAAAATTATGGAGAAGATTCTGTGGAAATTTACAAAAACAATTAGAAATCTGGAACATAGATGATCTGAGGAACTGTCTTCCTGAGTTTTTAAGTCTCCAGATTTTCAAATATAATTCAATGGTAATTCTCTTTGCCAGTGAAAGACATTCTTGAACCCACTATGAAATGCTCCAGTGGGTCTAGGGAGTCTATTAGAATCAATGTATCTCTAATAAGGGTGAAACAATTTGTTGGGATTGAGTGTTGTGCTGTGAGTAATCAAAAGTAAGGAAAAATAACACTACTGAAAGTCATGTAAAAAGAAGTATGTGTGTGTGTGTGTGTGTGTGTGTGTGTCTGTCTGTCTGTCTTAGTGTGTAAGCGTTGAATCACTGTAAGTTGATAATAAGTGGGAGGGATAATAAAGCAAAGTTGAGATAAATAAAAAGCACAATAGAACTTTCAAGATTTGATTTTATGTGGCTGGAGAGATGGCTCAGTGGTTAAGAACACTGGCTGCTCTTCCAGACGTCCTTGGTTTGATTCTCAGCACCCACATGGTAGCTAACAAGCATCCATAATTCCAGTTTCAGGGGATCTAACACCCTCTTCTGGCTCCGTGTGCTTTGCATGCACAAGGGTGCATTTACATACAGGCAAAACAGTCACACACATAAAATAAATAAATAAATAACATCACATTTGATTCTAGTGGGTAAAGTTTTATTATATAATGGACATGACCATTTGGAGACAGCATTTGTAGAAACTAGCTGAACTCTAACCAAAGCAGTCTCATGTAGATGGAATCTCCCCTAAGTTGTCTCTACATAAATACAGCAATCATGTTTCCCTTCTGCTCCTTACTTTTAATTTGGAAAGTGCCTGAACATGTATAACATCATTGATTCCTCAGAATTTTGTCCCACAAAGAGGTGGCATCTTGGTTTGGTATTTAGATTCAAAGACTGGTTATGTTCTATTATTTCAATAGCACACAGCCAGGCCATTAGTTTCTGTAGGACATTAAATGAGAATGGTCATGATTTTGGATGTTATCTTTTTCTTGCTGTATTGTTATAAGAATGGATGCACTAACTTGTGTGAGCATACCATATGTGGTTAGCTAATGCTCTTAACCAACATAGGCTCTCTCTCTCTCTCTCTCTCTCTCTCTTCATTCTTTGACTCTAAATACCACGCCAAGCTGCCACCTCTTCGTGGGACAATATTCTGTGAAGTCAATGACACTATACATGTGAAGGTGATTTCCAAATCCAGAGTAGATAATGGGAAGGAGATACAGTGATCAAACAATACCAAACCCAATTAGATAGGCTTGGGTCTCTGGTCTCAGGTCCCCATGTCTCCAGATTTCCACCAAGGTATCATTAATCTACTTTGATCTATACTTTGAGTGATGACCAATAAATATAAAAGTCAGATTTGTTTTGAGATTTCATTGATTCTTATTTTGGATTGAAGAGTTAGAATAGTTGATTTCTAGAATCTTCTGGCTGTCAATTTTACGATAATTGCATACTTGGGTCTCCATCCTCCTTAGAGATCCCCAAGACTCTAGAAGGCCTGCTGGCAACCCAAACAGTGGTTAAGGAGTTCTGTGTAGAAAACAGAGGAAATTCCCTTGCTCCCAAGAGGAGAGAAGGGGCTAAGGTAATTTAAAGTTATGAAATCCAAACCAGGAAACAGTTCATTAATATTTCCTGAATATGGGGACAGACAATCCATGCAGAAAGGGTTTCTAATGTTCAAATGCAAAGTTTTAGTGAAATATCTTAAGCTTTAAAAAAATTGGTTGAGAAATTAAGTGTATTTACCATGTTAAATATTTGTTTTAATGTATGCTCCATAAAACATTACTTTTATTGCAATTAGAAACCAATACAATATAGGATATATAAGTGAACTTGCCTAGAGATAATTTTATTTGTTTGTTTTATTTTAATGAGTTCATGCAGGGCAGAGGAAAATAATGGAGACTATGAAAATTTAAGGCTGTTACTTCTTTCCCTTAATTTCTTAGAAAATCAGCCAGCTTTTGGACATCTGTTTCTAGATGACATATAGAATAAAATGAAAACATAAAGTATAGCTGGGAACATTGTTCAGTGGTAGAACACTTGCCTAGCATGTGTAATAACCTGAGTTTGATCTTCAGCATAATGTTAAATAAAATAAAGTAATTAATTAAAGCAAGCTTAATTGTATTTGTGACTCCCTTGTCTCAATATTGCTATGACTCTGGGTTAGAGAAACAGAAGACAATTGCTGCAATGGAGATTATTGTTGAGAGCAGAATAATAAATCATGTGTTTTAAAACATAGTTGTATGAGAAAGCTAAGTATAATTATCTTTGAGAATTTTGATCTTATTGTACCACGCAGCAAACATTATTTTTAACTCATAAGGAGTGGGGTATAAATTTGATTTTTCAAGGATATACTACCAGGACATATTTATATGAATGTAATGGAATCTGAAAACATAAACACCTAAATGCTAACTGTGACTCTCTGTAGGGTTATGTAATCTACATAATATTCCAAAGTTTCTGAAATAGTTCCAATAAATGTTACAATTAAAATAATTATAACTCTCTCTCAAGAGTATACAACCTATGTAGAAAATACTCCTCGTCCTTTGCTTCAAAGTGTTCTCCAGGTTTGGTTTTCTCTTGCTGTGATTAAACAAAGACCAAAAGCAACTTGGGGGAGGAAAGGGTTTATTATGTTTTATAGGTTACAGCCACCATTGAGGGAAGCCAGGGCAATTGAGTTAATTAATTAATTAATTAATTAATTGGAGAAAATTCCTCAATTGAAGCTCCCTCTTCCTCGGTGTCTATAGTTTGTGTTAAATTGACAAAAACTAGCCAGTGCAATTGTCTCCTTGTCAACTTGACACACTAACACATCACTGTTAAACCATGAGTTTTCCTTTTTTTTTTTTCAAACTATGATGTTAACATTAATATCACAACATAAGACAGTACAACCTTAAAAACCCCACAGTCCTTAAAAAATCCAAACAC
>NW_008358101.1:7340767-7344358 GCF_000622305.1 Nannospalax galili
AATTTATCCCTAAGATTTCATGTTACTATCACACTATTAGACATAATACAACTTTAAATGTCCCACAATCTTTAAAAAATTGAAGCACTTTAAAAATTTTAACTCTCTTAATAAAAGTTATATACGTTCTTATTTCAAAAAGGAAGTATTAAGCCAAACCAAAGTCCAGCAGTTAAGTGCCAGACATCGGCACTCACTTGTGGTTTTCTGGGCTCCAAAGGGCTTTGAAAATTCCATTTCTTTGGCTTTGCCATTTACAGCACACACAGTTGTCTCTTGGGCTCAGCTGACTCCACTCCATACCTGCTCTTATTCTTGATGGTCATCCTACAGTCCTGGCATCTCCAATATCCTCGGACCTTCACTGCAACTGAGGCTGCATCTTCATCAGCGGCCTCTCCTGACCTCACACAGTGCCAAACCTCAGCTGATCTCCATGACCCATGTATGCCTTCCAAACGAGTACTATGTGGGAGATATAGTACTCCATCATCTGAATTTCTTGAACATTCTTATCTTCCAAGCTCCCACAATAGTGCATTAAACTCTGTGCACACACAATGGCTTTTTCAGCTTAAAGCTCTAAATCCTCCCACAGTTTCCCACAAACCAACATGATCAGGTTTGTCACAGCACTCTCCCACTTTCCTGGTACCAGTGTCTATTCTAGTTCACTTTTCTGTTGCTGTGATGTACTGCATGACCAAAACTAACTTGGGAAAGAAAAAGTTTATTTCTGGAGACAGCAAGGAAGCAGAAAACATGGAGAAATGCTAACTGGCTTGTTCACCTGGCTTGCTCAGCTATCTTTCTTATACAGCCCAAGCCCACCCACTAGGGATGGCAACTACCGCAGTGGTGGGCTGAGCCCTCCTACCCTACATTAACTAATGATCAAGAAAACAGTCTGCAGACATGTTCACAGGCCAAACTAATGGAAGAAATTTCTCAATCATCCCTCTTCCCAGGTATCTCTAGTTTGTGTCAAGTTGACAAAAACTAACCAGCACACCTATCAAACCTATAAACAAAAGCATCCACATGAAATTATGTGAATGAATTTGAAATTATTGAAAATCTCCTACCTTGGATTTTGAAACAAAAGCTTAAATGTCTGTTGTGATAAAATAATTCAGATGAAAACAAGGAAATAAAATAGAGGAAGGTGGAATGAAAGGTTTTTAGAATGTCTTTTATTATTTTTTTGACAATTTCATACAATTTATGCAATTTTGCCAATTATGACTCTCTGTGTTAACTGCTGCCCACTATAGAAATAGGCTTCTCTGGTCAAGGTTGAAAGCAGCTCTAATCTATGGGTATAAACATAAATATTTAGTAGACAGTTTGACAGCATGTCCATTTAACAAAACAACAGTAACCTATTTCCCCCATACGCAAAGACCTATGACATCCCCTGCCATGAGCTTTTGACTGGGTTTACAGTTCCAGGCATGAATTTCCTGCTTCAGAGCAAGCCTCAAATACATTGAGAAAGTGATTGTTTTCCCTATAACAGGCCACCAGTGCATCAGTGGGCACATGATGGGTACCTACCCCCAATCCTTCCAGGAGACATTTGGCAATATCCGCTCACATTTATGATTATCACACTTGAGAAAAAGAGTGTTACTGGCTTCCAAAGTGGATGCCATGGGTGCTGTTGTACGTCTGCTAGGGAAGACTCAGTACTGTATTGAAATAATCAGCCCCAAATGCCCAAAGGATGAAGATTGAGAAACCCTACTTTAGATATATAATTATTTACAGAGAAATCAAATAGCACCATTAGCATCAAAGTCCACACAAAAAGAAAACAATTCTTTTGGTTTAATTTTTAGCAATAGAAATAGAAATTTTATTTCTCCCTCCACAATATAAAACTATTTCTCTTACATCTTTGTGATATGAAATAATATTTAGGAATTTAAGGAACCCAAAGTAACTTCACAGTTTTTGAAAAATATGGACTTAGTAAGACGCTCAGAAAATAAGTGTAATTCTGCAAGTTAGTTGAAAATGGCTTTTAAAAAAAGTCCTCAAAAGAATATTTTAGCCAGTATTTGAAGCTGTTGGGAATGTGAATCCAATGAACATATATTAACAATGACAGCTATTCTCGCAAGAAACAAATGAAAGGATAAAATGCACTGATTGTAATGTGCCACGACGTGCCCTTCAGAACCCTGCTAGTGGAAAGGTATGCACACAGGGCAGGAGTCTTTCTTTCACCATCCCAATGTGAAACTTGTGTCTTAGGAAGATTCCTGGGTTAGGAAAACAATGGGAAGGTGAGAGGAATTTGGTATTTTCCTAATCGACAACTCTGCCTCAGTTTCTTCAGGGAATTAAAACTATGCTTTCTGCTGATTAGTGATGGACTTTCTTTTCATTTTTTTAAAATTCAACTACTTTTAAAATAATTTATTCTTTGAAAATAAAAAAATTAAAATTAAAAAATTTTGAGTTAAAAAATTGATTCTTTGAAAAATTCACACATGTATACAATGAAGTATAATCCTATGAACTTTTTTCCCTCTTCCAACTCCCCATCCCAACATCCCCCTCCCATCTTTATGTCCTCTTTTCTTTCTCTTTAAAAATAACTCACGAAGTGCAATTAGTGCTGCCCATATGTGCATGGGTGTAGGACAGCCACAGGAGCATGGGCAGCCCACCACTGGTTCTCCCCTTCCACCATGTGAGGTCATCAGGCTTGGCAGCAGGCAATTTTACCCACTGAGCCATCTTGTTGGCCCTTATACTGTTTTTTGTTTCAGCATTTATCTGCCCATGCTTTCGTGGTTAGAGAACACTTCTTTTTCTAGGCTTGTGTGTCTAGGTGCATGGTTTCACTTTTTAATTTTAAAGTAATTTATCATTGGTTTATTTTGTTTTCTAGTGTAAAGGATGGAACTATGCTATTTCTATTTGTTAAGTAATTGCCTTAGATCATTAATAATCAATTGTCTTTTATAGTCTGACTCTGCTAATTTCATCTTTATTTCAGAGTGAGCTTTTTATTTTGTCATTTTTTTAACCTAGTGGAGTCAGCTTGTGTTTCTTATCATTGTTGAATATATTTTCATATTCCACTGAGAAAGTTCCCCTTATTAAACTTTTTTTTAGTTTCATGCATTATAAATTTAGGATTGCTTTGAAAATACACTCTATCACACTCATTACCCAAGAACTTATTTTGAAGCTTTGATGGATTACATTAATTTTATTTTCTTCACACTCAGCAATATGTACATTCTTTACAAGAATATCCTTTATTTTCTCACAGCATTTTGTAATTTTTACTACATTAGTCCCACACTATTATTTCAAAGATTAATCTTATAATATGCATCATGGTATTTGTTATAACTGTGAGTGGAATATTTTCATTACATTTTGATTAGATATTGTTTTAGCAATATTATTTAGTATTTATTTTTATATTTACATAAATAAATTTATTTACTTATGTTATTATATGCTTTTTTTCTGTTTGATCATTTAACAGCACTACTGCTAGATCAAGAGCTTTCTAAACTTATTTTAATTCCCTTAAGTTACTTAGGTAGACAAATGCATTATTCTCAT
>NW_008358101.1:7344428-7426081 GCF_000622305.1 Nannospalax galili
TTACTTGTTAAATATTTGGAAATGATAGTGATTGATAATAGTAAATTTTGACTTGTTAATGATGTGTCCAGCATACTATAAAACATGTTGGCTGTATGCCAAAGATAAATAAATATTTTTCTTTTTTTCTTTTTCTTTTTTTGAGACAGGATCTTGCTATGTAGCCAAGCTGGCTTCAAACTCTGGGTTCTCCTGTCTCCACCTTCCTAATAGTAAGATTATAGGCATTTTACTACCATGCCTGACTAAATGTTCCTTATCATGTCAATAAACTTGCATTTTATTCTGAGGTTTGTTGTTAAGTAAAATTTAAAACACAAGAACATGCATTAAATGTCATCAAATTATTATCCAGATCGAAATGTCTAAGCATTTAGTTTGCAGCCTGTTAGTGTGCTGCCCTTTAGAATTTAAATATGTGAATTTTTAGAATGATCTTTACATATTACAGTAAGGTATAAAAACTTGAATTACTTATGCTAATCTTTTATTAAACTTTGAATTTATGCTAATCATTTTTAAGTCTTGTCTTACTATGCGGGTCATCACCGTTTCGTGGTGTTAGAACATTTTTCCTGTTTATTTTCTATGCACAGGAAGACTCTACCTGGTAGGAATGATTTATTTTTCAAAAGTTGAAATGTACTAACTGACAGACAAGACTCCTGGTGTCTTACATGTCCCAAAGATAGTTATTGAAAACATTTTCAATTCCTTAGTGGATATTACGTGCTTTATAGATTTGACTGACAACTTTTTCCTTCATTGTCTATGATTCCTCACTCTGAACAATTTCAAATTTATTCAGCTAATTAACTTATACAAACACTTTAAAATCAGATTTTAAAGTAATATTTGAATCTGTTATTAACTTCTTTCAAAATTATATGTTCTTTCTTATGTCTAGTTACATTCATTTCCTTACTATTATCCATGGTTAGATTTCTTTGTGTTATTTGTCCTTGTATTTTTAGGAATTTAATACAAAATTTCACTTGCCAATTGTGTGTATATTCATGTGTATTTGTTCATGTGTGTGTATGTGCATGTGTTTGTGAGGGTGAGCATGCATGTGTGTGCACATGTATATAGATGTCAAAAGAGAACCTCAGGTGTCATTTCTCAGGAACCATTTAGTTTGTTTTGTGAGACAAGGTCTCTTATTGGCCTGTACTCCACAGAGGCAGCTGGATTGGCTGGTTAGAGAGCCCCAAAGATCAGCCTGTCTCTACCTTCCCAGTGTTGACATTGTAAACCATACCTCAGAGGTAGCTTTTCTACGTGAATTTTGGTCACCATGTCTGTGGGGCAAGTACTTTACCAACTGACCTATCATCCTGAACCCTATTTACCAGTTTTACTATTTTCATGATTCTCTTGCATTAGTTTCATTTATATTTATATTTTCTTTTTTTAAAATTATTTTATTTTTATTTTATGTGTACGCATGTATTGCCTGCATGTAGGTAAGTGCACCTGTGTCTTGCAATGGCCGTGGAGGAAAGAAGAGAGTGTTGGATCCCCTGGGACTCGAGTTACTGACAGTTATTAGCTGCCATGTGGGTGCTGGGATTCAAATCTAGGTCTTCTGCAAGAACAGTCAGTGTTCTTAACCACTGAGCCGTCTCTCCAGCCCTGTATTTATATTTTATTACTTTGCTCACATCCTTAGTTTGTTAGACTATTTTGATTGAATTAAAGTTGAGTTTAATAAATTTTTCAAATGTTGATAAAAACCATTTTAGTGTCTTCATCTTTAGATACATTCTTCAATGTTTGATAACTCAGGTCCAATTTTCCTTACTTTAAAACAAGTTTATAATTTTAAATTTTATCTCCTAGAGAGGTATTTAGGAACACATTTATAACTTACAAAGTATTTAAGTTTTCAATGTTTAAACTTCAAAAAGTCCACAGTATGACTGCATTGTGGTTGGAGTGCAGTCTCTGTAAATTCTGATTTAGAAATGCGAATATTTTCTTTGTGACAGTGCTTGGTAAATATTTATTAAAATGTTAGGACAGTAGTCTTAAAAAACATGTACTTATTTTTCTGCTGTTAGAATAGACAAATTAGTATAGTCATATATTTTTAATATTAATTGCTTATTAGGGGCTAATAAAAGTGTAAGTACCTCTATCACAGTATCAGGCTCTGTTCACATTTCTGAGGATTTTAACCTGTCTGTTTCATACATATTGGCATTATCCTAGTCTAGTTACAAAGGTGAACAGCTATCATATTTTTCTTTTAAATGTCTTTATTATCAGGTGCTGACTTATTTAGCATTAATATCTTTTTTTTTTGTTTTTCTTTTTTTTTTTTTTTTTTTTTTTTTTTTTTTTTTAATATGAGAAACTAAAGATTCTTACCTTGGGGTAAGTGCCTAGTATCCTAGCTTAGCTGTCCTCGAACTCATAGAGATCCACCTGCCTCTGCCTCCCAAGTGCTGGGACTAAAGGTGCCATCACGCCTGGCAGCATTAATATCTTTTTACCCCTTCTGAAATTAGTATTTTCTGTTTTCTTTTGCAAATGCCAGATGAGCATTTTCCCCTTCCGTTATTTCAAATTATGTTTTGTTTTTCATTTTAAAGTCTCTTCATAAGTAACATGGGTCTGAATTATTCTTGCCTTATATTAAGATGTTTTCAATGATTCATCATAATTATTATAATAATATATATTCATTTTATCTTGGTTTGTGACTTCTTTTATTTCCCTGGCATCATTGTGTGCATCTTACAATCTTTTACACTGCTTTGTATTTTAGAAAATAATCATTGGTTTTCATTGATTAAAGATCAAACTTGTGCTTTCATTTGTATGTCCGAATGGTCACAGTTATAAAAGGAAAGAGATTTTGGCTTTCCTTGTACAAAATAAAGACGCTATCTCAATTTCAAGCATCTCTGTCATATCTTTCTGCCATTCCATGTATTTTTAATATGATCTACAACTTTAGGCCTAGATAATCATTGCTAACATTTTATATGTGTTCTGTTTTGTAGCGTTGTTCACTGGTTTTGGTGGCTGCCTCTCTTGAGGTCTTCAGTGGGATTCATCTTTTCATCAAAAAAAAGTACAAATTTAACCTTTTCAAAAACCACACATGGGGAGTTTATCTTCTGAGTGCTGACAAACCCAAGAATATCTTTTCAGAGTCTTTCATACCAGAAGTGCACATTATCTTGGATTAGTTTTGGAAACTTTTACATTCTATTTTCCCTTTATGAAATCCCCTGCACTGTTTTCTATAATTTTGTTTGTGGAGTCATCAGGCACATTCATTTTATGAGAAATCAGTAATCCCTTTCATTTCTGAATGTGTACCTGCCTTCATTACTGAATTATTTTTTTCCTAGAGTGTAATTTGATGTAGTTTTATTCATTTTTCTTTCCCATGGATTTTTGTCTTGGATATGGTAAGTACTTTTGATTTTTCAAGCTTGTATATACCATAGGAAGGAACAAATCTCACTGACATTCATACATATAATAAATTTCAGTCTTGTTCACACTATCTAGTGCCCCCCTTACCCCCCTTTTCTTTTCCCACATTCCTCCTTTCTCTTCTATAATACTCCTTTTACTTTCACATTCTCCCTGCCTCTAAATTCTACATATGAAAGAAAACACATAATATTTTTATTTGTGAGACTGGCTTATATTACTTAACACGATAATTTCCACCTCTCTCCATTTTCTGCAAAGAGCATGATTTGCTCTTTATGGCTGAATAATACTCCTTTGTAAGCACCTTTGAGTTTAATACACAAAGTTTTTCCTAACTTTTCTTCTACCTAGGGCATCTTTCATGATCACAACTTCTCAAATAACCGGCGACTCCTATGCTGCGTTCTGGTTTTCTCTCTTCCACGATTGTTCTCTGCTCGCTTGGAATTTTCATCTGTTCATCATTTTCCTCTGTTTTCTGGGAAAACTCTTCAGGCATGTCCTTCAGATCCTCCAGTTGATTTTTCACAGTGCAAATTCTGGGACTTATTGATTCCATTGTGAATTTAATTTGCCTATTAAGTATTTAAAATATTTCATGATGGAAATCATAGTTGTAATTAGATATTTGTTAACATGCATATTTCTATTATAAACATTCACACATATAACTCCCAGTGTATCTAAACTGGGTTTATAACAAGAGTTTCTCTAAGAATTTATGTCTACCAACAGAGTTTCTGTTTACAGCTGTGATTTTTATATTCTTTCTGTCTTTTTTTTTTTTGAGACAGGGTCTCTCTGTAGCCCCAGCTGGCTTGGTTCTGAAATTGGGTTCTTTCCTTTTAGTATTGTTTATCACAGTGTATTTCTGTTTTGTATCATTTGTGTTTCTTTTAACCTTATCTCATTTTCATAAATTTTGTCTTTATAAGTTTCTTCTATTTCATAGAGAAAATATTTTCTTTCATCTTATCAAAGATGATGGACATCTGCTTGCATAAGAGGGGGCTGAAATATTGTAAGAGCCAGAGGTGCAAATGACTGCAATGGAAAGATGCACGGTTGCATGTATGAGCTCATGTCAGTGCTTGGCAGCATGCATAAGATCTGTACAAACCCCAGACAAACAAAATCCTAGCATGGAGGGGGATCACAAAGTCACCCCTAGCTGAGGCGTCATTGGCTATTGATAGCTGCTGGGAGAGGAAGAGTCCGTTTTCTTTAAGAGTGTGACCTCCGGTAAGTCAACCACACTGTGATGGATGGCCCCACACCATGAGTATCTATCTGGGCAATGCAAATTGGACTTGATGGATTGAACAGAAAAACAAAGACCCGAAGTTGGGTTGGTTGGAATAAAGGGTGCATCTGGGAGGAGTTGTGGTGGTCCCTATGATCAAAATACTTTGTATGAAATTCTCAAAGAATTAAAAATGTTTTTGAAAAGATGACAGACCTTCTGAGGTGGTAGAATCAACTTCAAAGTTTATTCTTAACACGGGGGTTGGGTTTATATTCCCTCGCCCTTTCCTTCAGTTGCAGCATTTACATTTATTGTTGGTTTTCAGATTTCTTTTCTTTCTGTTCACAAATATCTGCATTTCTCTACGTTGTATTCCAGTAGATAGTAGCACTACTGCTGTTCCCTGGGATTAGCCAGCATTGTGCAGGCTAATATACCAGCTCTTAACCCAATTAATATAATCTAATCAACGATTTTATTGCTTGCGATGGAATCTTCTCCCTAGACTCAAATTTCTGTCCTTTTTTCTATGTATAAGGTTAGGGTACTTATAAAACTGGAATTCCCAGCGTGCTTTCTACCTCATTACTTAATATTCTCACAGCTTCTTCTGGTACATGTTTGACTGAGAGTCGTAGTACCTTTTAATTGTATTTCATCTTTTGGGGGGTGGGAGCACTGAGACAAAGTCTTGCTCTGTAACCTAGGCTGCCCTGGAACTCCCCTTCTCCTTGCCTCAGTTGGGAGAGTGCTGGAATTACAGGTGTGGGAGTCCACGATTTGCTGTGTATGTTTTCATCTTTCTCTTTCACTTTAAGCAAATTTAGGTGAGAAGTTGGGACAAGCTTTGCAGTGGCTGCTAGCTAGGTTCCCCTTTACAGCAAAGTCCTAACACTTCACTCCTAGCACTTTGGAGTTTCCTCTCTACATTACTCAAGTAGGTAATCAATGATGAGAATTAATAATTCAAAAAATTGATCACATGTGCTAGTGGTTTATTGTTTTCTTTTCTTTTCTTTTCTTTTTTTCCAGCTTGGCAGTTCCTCCTGACCCACTTCCTTATAAAATAACATGTCTGTTACTCATGCAGATGTTATAGAGACTAACAAATAATGCCATTTGTCTTTGCACATGGCCTGTTCTCCGGGACCAATCCCAATTTATTCTGTGGAACTCAAAGTACTTCACAATTTTCTTTCATTAAAACATTTTCCCTGTCATCTTAGGATCACTATATGCAAATTTAAATGCCATCTTGTCTTATAGATAGACAGCATGAGGCAAAAAGCAGTGGCTATAATCAAACAGGAAGTCACTTCAGAAATCTGCAGTGTAATTCAATTCAGATGATTTCTGGGTAGTGTTTTTCTCATTTTTTGGCACACTTTAATTTTTTGAACAAGTATTTGTAGCTATGTGTGAAGTTCCTACCGGAAGCTACTCCTCCTGAGACTGTTCTCTGCAAGCACAGCACACTTGTGTAGGTCTATGTAGATGAACAGTCAGAGGGAGAATCCACTAGCTCTGCTAAGTGATACCCTCAAATTTAATGTTTTACAAATAATCGATATTATTGATTAAATATTTCCATACAGGAAGCTAGTAATCATTTTAATGATCTTAGAACATCTTTTTATAATGGAAGAAGCATTTTTTAATTAGTCTTGCTTGTCCAGAAAACTAAAAAAAGTGTTTAATGACAGTCTGCTATCTTTGAGAAAAAGATACACAAGAATCTTTCATTACATTTGTCAATGTTTTAGTATTTTTAGTGTCATGCTGAAGGGAGATAAATATCTGTAGTACCTTGTGGCTCATTAATGGGTTTTATTAACATAAGGGCATCTGTTCCTGTCTATAAAGAAATGAAAAGACATAAAAAATAGAGTAATATAAATACTAATAAAAATGTGGAGCTGGAGAGATGACTTAACAGTTAAGAGCACTGACTGCTTTTGCAGGGGACCCACATTCGATTCACAGCATCACATGGTGGCTAAGAACTATTACTCCAGTTTCAGAGAATCTGGTGCCCTCTTATGGCCTCCACACGTTTATAGGCACATACATACAGGTAAAACACTTGTACCCAAAAAAATAAAAATAAGTAATTAATTAAAAAATAATAAGGAAATAATTCACTTTTCTACATGCACACTATACACCAGTTTCTCCTCATATAAGATTTATTAAATCCTCAGTACTTATCAAATGAGATAGCAATTATTATCATTTTTATTATTATTATTTAGATGGGTCCTCATTAGCTTTGAACCTATGATCCTCTGAGCTCAGCCTCAGCAGAAGTTAGGATTCTAGGTGCAGAACATTGCACCCAGCTGTAAAGAATGTGGTAACTTCTCTTTACCAGTGAGAACAATAATCATAGGAAATCCTCCTAAGACCTCACAGCAAGTGTGTTGTGGAGCCAGAAGCCACAGGCGAACAGTCTAACATTAGTGCCAACTCGCTTCCCATCCAGCCATCCAGCCTGCAAATCCTGAGCCAAGAGATTTTTTTTTTCCAACCCTGTGTTGTAAGTCAAGCTGTTAAATATAGACAACTAATCCTTGGTAGGTGAAACACTGCTCAACTCATAGGGGAGAAATTAAGAGACTCTTTCCCCAAAGGGAAAATACAAGAAAAAGTTAACAGTGCTAAAGGGGACATGCTTATTAGGATTAACTCAAAAACTGCATCTGAGACATCTTTCCAGAGGCTTCTGTTTCACTCTACTGGGATCTGCCCAGCCCCCAGCTTAACCTTTGCTTCTTTGGTTTACTTAGCAACCTCAAAAGTGGGAAACATTATGAAAAGAAACACAAGTGTCACAGCGGCCAGCTGGCAGAGGGAAATTCCTCTCATATTGTTCATCCCCTTGTGAGCTTTTCATTTCAGTTGTTCTTTGGAATCCATAAGTCAAAAGCTCAGCTGGTTATCTACACTTGGGGTGAGGTGGGAGGGGAGGAAACCGCAATATCCCAAATATTCAGACATAGCTAATGAGATCTGATCTTCACAAATTTTAAACAAGCTCTATCAAGTGAAAAAAATTATGATAGTTCTTGGGTCATAGGTTGTTGAGAAATAAAGTTACAAGAAAAAGATCAGTCTCTTTATTCTGTGCTGCTAGTAGGCTAAAGGCTAGGAAACAAGCCCCATACACAACTGTATTGTATGCTCAGAATGTATCTACTCTCATAAAGGTTCTGTGGCTCTGGAGGGTCTAATGAATAAAGTCAAGGCATGTCACTTGGCATTTAAAGCTCTCCATGGTCTGGCCAAGCCCTTCTATGTGGTTTCAGCCCTCGGATGTGCTGCACTGCTGTTCAGAGGCCACATGCTGCCCCTGCCCCACCATCATCCTTGTGTGCATCCGGATCTGCCAATGCCTGTGCTTTGATAAGTGTCAGATCATTTTAGTCTCACATATGCTTCAAATACTAAACTTTTCAAGTCAAACACTATTCGTTTCTTCTGCTACATTTCAGGCCTCTGAAGATCATTGGCTCTTTCTTACTCCATCTTGTATTCTCTGGGGTCATAGTAAGCACTAAATATGTTTGTGATGTGAGCCAAAGGATCACAAATACTAGGAGAATGTTCTTCTCTTCTTCTGGTTCTCTGAAAAGGGAAAACAACTGTGGGCAACTCAGGGGCATCCAAGAGGGAAATGCTGCCTGGGGAAGGAAGTAGATGTGTGTCGTCCAATCCTATACAAAGGGATTTCTGAAGGCTGAGGCAATGCAGGGACAAACTGTGAAGTGATTCTGTGTCTTAATGCCAGGGAGAAAAGAGAACCTCATGAGAATCTCAGATAGATCCTATAGAAGGGGGTGAGGGGGGAGGGTGAGCCAGGATCTGAAGCAAGAAATAGGTTGGGACACCATGAGAACTATTCGGGAGTTTCATACTCAAGATTCCCATGGGCACTCTGTTGTTCTAACCTCCATCACAGTGAACACCTTGTCTACTTAAAAGTTAAGAATCAAAGGAGGAACTAACTGGGTGTGCTGGCACATGCCTGTACGCACAGTCATTGCAGGGTAATGTCAGGAAGGTCAAGGCTATCCATAGCCACACAGTGAGTTCCAGGCCAATTTGTGATATATAGAACCCTGCCTCAAATAAAACAAAATAAAAAAGAAATGAAGGGAATCTACATTTATCAAATATTAACAGGAACCTTCTGAAAATATTTAAAAGTCAGTCTTGGACTTCTGGGCCAGGCTGCTTGGATTCCAGTTCTGGGTCTAGCACTCTACACTATCTATGTCATAGAATGGTTAAGGGTGTTGTGAAAATAAACGCTTATGAAGTGCCAAGAGTGCAAGATGGCGTGCAGAAAACAATGCATGAGCGTGTATTAAACTGAAAATGTGAACTCATTGTTCCCAAAGAAATCTTATTTATGTGGCAGTTTTATGTAATACATTGCAATTTTATTTCACAACAACTATTAACAGTGATGGTAAATAAACACACACTCTTTGGCTCAACAGTTCCTCTCTGATGGATTCACTTAACACGAACAGTGATATGTGGTCACCAAAGGCGTTCACTAGAATGACTGAGGCAGAACCATCATGGTAACCCAACTTGGTTACTCCAAACTGGAAACCACCAATATTCTTAACAGTAAAATGTAAAAAAAAATTGTTCCATATACACATACAATGGCATGCCAAGCATCAATGAAAATAAAATATCTGTCTTACTTGGAACAATACAGAATAATCTGAAAAAAAACCCAGACACACAAAATGATACACACTGTATGATTCCATTTATAGAAAATTAAAAATAATAGGCAAAATGAGTCTGTGTTGTTAGAGGTTGGGATAATTGTTAGCCTTATGTACAGGGAGACTCATAGGGTATTGATATGGGATGTAATTACACAGAGAGGTTCATGTTGTAAAACTTTATCAAGTTAGGATTTGTTTATAATATGTGAACTTTCAAAACACCTTTTAAATATTCTATTTATTATTTTTTATTATATGTGTATGAGTGTATTGCCTTCATGTAGGTAGGTGCACCCTTGTCATGCGATGCCATCAGTGGAGGTCAGAAGAGGGCGTCGGATACCCTGGAACTGGGGTTACAGGCCATTGTTATCTGCCATGTGGGTGCTGGGAATTGAACTCGGGTCCTCTGCAAGAACAGTCAGTGCTCCTAAGGCCTGAGCCATCTCTCCAGCACCATATGTGAAATTTTTATACAAAGGTTATATGTCAATAAAAGGGTTTTAGAAGTGAAGTGGTAATAAAATGAGAACCCATTATAGCCATGAGCTAGTAAGTAGTCATAGGTTAAACTATCTCTGAGAAAGACAATTAGAAAGATAAGAAATTGGTATGTGCAGATGGAGCACTATTAGAACTTAGAACCAACCAAGGAGCAACTTTACAAGGGTATCTTTCATAGAGTGACTTTTATAGTTGACTGTTTATTGAACTGCTACACTATAACCAAACATCACCCAAAAAGGGACCCCAGAAGCCACATGGTGATCTCTAATAAACACAGCATTCCTTTGAGACTTGGTGGATGTGATAGAATACCTAAACTGTTCAATAGGTTGTTAGCAGCTCTCTGGGCATAAGGGTGGTAATAGTAGTGGCAGAGCTTTAATGACATTATTAGATTCTTGCTGCAGTATAGAGATTTAACCTCCACCAGATTGAGCAAACAGGCAAGGATCAATGCCCAACGTCCAATGAGTTTGCCATATTTGACCAAATACAGATTCTAGATTTAAAGAGGCCATCAGCATGACTGGTGAGAACAAAAATGGTTTTATTGTCAGACTTGCATGATACACTTCCTTACTGGGGAAAAAATTCAACTGAGAAGTCTCTGGATAACATGAGAAAAGAAGATCTAGGCTCTATCAGAGCTTCTCATAGTATTTGGTAAGAAGTTAAATGGCAAAGATCCAGATGTTGTCACCAGAAATGCTTTTGACTACTTTGATAGAGAAGCAACCAGTACCATTCAGGAGAGTTACCTGAGAGCTATTGGCAACCTTGGGTGATTGGCTAATAGATGAAGTGGGGGAGAGGTAGCAAAAAGCACCTACTGACAAAACTAGGGTGGAATGGCACTGAGATCTTGAGACCTTGAAAAGAACTAAATGAAAGGAATGTCAAATTCCAGGCAAACATTTTCCTTGTCACTTTAGGTATTTCTAAGATTTATCTATTAGAGCATACTAAACTTTAAAATAACTTTACACCTTTTTCCTTTCTGGATTTATTCTCAGACCTTTTTGAATATATGTATCATTATAATCAAACTAGACATGGACATTTTTTGTTGTTTACAAAATTAAAAATAGGGAAGTTTAACCAGTGTCCCACTCCTAATATATATAGTTTGTACAGATTTTTTCCAGAGAAATCACTGTTTTATTTCTGAATCATAACTGAACTTTATGATCAAGTTATCAAAACTGTCCAACAAAGCATCAATACAAAATAGAAAATATCCACTCAAGGAAAAGAGTGTTGTACCATTGTGTCCTGTATCCAAAGGCATAAAAATGGGGGCTGGGGGGATGGTTCAACAGTCAACAATACTGACTGCTCTTAGAGTGGACACAAGTTTGGTCCTAGCACCCACATGGTGGTTAACAACCATCATAACTTCAGTTCCAGGGAAACTGGAACATCCAATGGATGTGGATGCCAGTGTAATCCACAGGCATTACACTCATGTGGTATGCTTTCATTCAGGCAAAATACTCATATGCATAAAAATAAAAATAAATAAATCCAAAACATATTTTGAATAAACATAAAAATGTGAACTCCTTAGAAGTGATTTATGGACTTGTGACCAGATATTCTCGTGCCCCATAGGATCTGGTGAACTTGATTCTATTTTTCAACTTACCATCCTGTTTATTGATTGTGAACTTTATGTGAAATGTGTGTGTGTGTGTGTGTGTGTTGCATAGCATATGGATAAATGAATGTAAATTTGTGAATAAAACATTACCCTGAAACACCTTCCTGAGTTATTATTTTTAAAAGCAATATTTTTGAGGCAGTTCTACATTGCAGAGGTATAGTTCTTTTTTTTATTCAGGGACATGATAGGATAGCTAAGCTGAATCTGTTTGTCAGGGAGGCCTGAAGATTATTCCATATTAGCCCCACCACTCAACATAAAAACATTAATAAATAAAAAAAAGTGTACATTATTTACCATTATGCCATGACAGTTGAGACTCTAAGAGTTCTAGGTTCTAAATGATTAAATTTCAACAAGCAATTTGGAATGGCCTTTACTATTTAGGAAGACCTAAGCAAGGTGATAGTTCAGTTGTTTGTAAAGATGGCATCATGTTAATTTCAGTGTTATTATTCCAAGTAGCCAACATCTGTGTTATGGTTTGAATATGTTCCCCCACTGCCTCCTGTATTAAATGTTTGGTCCCTAGCTTAGTGGTATATTTGAAAACTTTCAGAGCTGGGGTCTAGCTGGAAGAAGTAGGTGCTTGTGGGCTTGTTCTTGGGGCTGTATCTTACATTGGCTATTTCCTACATGCTCTCTGTCTCCTGTCTGCCACACATTCCCCTATTATATGATGTTCTTACCCAAGTGCTTGGGGCCCTGGGGTCTAGCTGGAAGAAGTAGGTGCTTGTGGGCTTGTTCTTGGGGCTGTATCTTACATTGGCTATTTCCTACATGCTCTCTCACTGTCTCCTGTCTGCCACACATTCCCCTATTATATGATGTTCTTACCCAAGTGCTTGGGGCCAGGGACCATGAGTTGAAACTCTCAAAACCACAAGCTATTGTAAATCCTTCATTCCTTAATTTGTTTCTTTTAGGTATTACAGCAATAAAAAGACAATACGGATAGCTTTAGCTTCATTGTCTTAATTTTTATAATTTTAATGGATAAAAAATTATGTAGTGAGGGCCGGGCATGGTGGCGCATGCCTTTAATCCCAGCACTCGGGAGGCAGAGGCAGGTGGATCTCTGTGAGTTCAAGGCCAGCCTGGTCTACATAGTGAGTTCCAGGACAGCTGGAGCTACAGGGAGACCCTGTCTCAAAAAGACAAAAAAAAAAAAAAAAAAGTAGTGAGACCCTACTCAACTGAGCTCTCAGTCCCTAGATCTTGTATGTTTAGTGGCAACTACTAAATAAAGAATTGATTAAAAACAAAATTTTTTATTGCTGTGTTATACTTGAATCCATGAGAAATTTTTCTTTTCTTTTGTGGCTGTCTAAAATTTGTGGAATTTTCTTGCCTTTAAATATTTTAACTTTCAGTTTGGTGATGAAGTTATCATACCTTTTCAAAGCACCTCTATTTCATTCCATTCTTCCCACTTAGGACCTTCACAGCCATTTCCCAGTGCTCACTGCTAAATCTCTTCTGTGACAGTCTTCTCTCATTGCTCTTTGTGCCTTTGGGGCCTTTAAGCACAGCAATCAGCACGTCATCAGCCATTCTGTTTCACATATAACTACAACTAAGAAATTTTGTGTTATCACAAAGACATCAAATAATGTGGCACTATTTATAATGAATGAGTTAACTTTTTAAAGAAAATCATTGCTATTAATACAAATCCTGCAGACCCCAGAAAATACTGACTAGATTGATGAGATATTTTGGTAAGTATATAATTATTAATATATTCAATAAATTGTATGTCTTTGGAGGTGTGTTTCATTCTGTTAAAAAAATCATTGCTATTAATACAAATACTACATATGGATGCCTGGAAAATACTGACTAGGTTTGCGAGTAATAATATGGTTTATTAATATGCTCAATAAAGTGTGCATCTTTGGAGGTGTGACAAAGGATTCTGAACTGTGATGTAATTACATTAAAAATGTTAAAAAATGGCAATGAAAAGTTTGTTAGTTTTGTATAGAACAAGTTCATAGACCATGGTCTGAAGCCCTGAAACCCAAGTCAAAGGAAATCCTTCTTAAGTTGCTTCTGTCAAGTATTTGATCATTGTAAGGAAAAGCTAATACAGACAATTCAGGAAGGGCTGAGTCGAGGAAGGCTGTTGGCCTGTGTTGAAGGATGGGTAGGGAACTGGAAAACCCCTGGCTTGGGAGCTACTTGTCTAGAGAGTAAATAGTGGAGTAAAATGGTGAGCTCTTCCTAACTTTTGGTTTTATTGAGGAAATGAACAAATAGCATAGCAAAAATGTTTCCCTAAAACAAAGACTTTGCATGCATTGATAAAAAGCTTATATACCATTCCATTTTATATGATTACATCTCCACAAAGTTAAGCTAAGAATACATTACTCCTTGGATTCCAAATTTCCAAGGAAGTATATATATATAATGTTTCATAAGACAGAAGATTTTAGTGAAGTGCATTTATGTGTTCTTGTTGATAGATGTGGCTATATCAATGTAAATATTCATATAAACAGTATCCAGGTATGGCCAAACTTGTGACATTGTGACATGGCATTGTCATCTACAAAATTCATGCTTGAGAACCACATGATCAAATTAAAAAAAAAATCACAAAAGAATCTCATGATGTCTTAAGTTTACAATTTTATGTTGAACCTTATTTATAGCTATCCCTGGCTGCATGAAACCCACTCATGTTGAGTTGGACACACCTACATCAAGTTTATAGATTCAATAAATTCATTATGGTGAGCATAATGAATAAGCTTATGGTGAGCATAAGCTTCAAGCATAATATGAACAAAATAGTTAATTATATCTTAAGGAATTTTCATTCAAGCGATTAAATCTGTAGTTGTAGACACATCTCAGTTCTTTTAGATAACTAGCATTGGGAAAAAGAGAAAAGACCGGCAACTGACAGCCCTTCATTAACTTCTCCTAACCAGTAGGGAAGATGATTATTCACTTTGTGACATATATTTTGCATATTTAAACAATCCTTAATTCTCCTTTCTGGTGGGCTTTATAAATTCTTTTTCACTGCTGAGAAAAATCAAGAAGTCACCAACTTGTCCTGAACATAAGCAAACATGTAAGAAATGGGACTTAGTGTAGATTCGGGGTGCTCAAAGCCTGCTGAGCTTCTACTAAACAATGCTGTCTCTAGGTAGAGTGACAGGAACATTAGATGGAAGATTACACACAAATATCTGAATCCTAATAGAAAACCCTGAATTAGCATCAAAAACATACAGGTCCTATAATTATGTAGGCAAGCAAAAAAGAACAAGAGGCTAGACAAAGCATATTCTGAACTAGGCTGAATAATAGAACAGGGTTTATTTTTATAGTCACTTAACTCTAGTCATTCCATTGTGATTCAGATTGTAATTGAGGCACAGTGGGAGTTTAGAAATTTGAGGTGGTTCATTTCACTTACCTCTTCCTTTGTAAATTCACTGGTTGCTAGGAATCACTCCACTCTGAAGGATTCCCTTGTTTCCACACTCCAGTTCCCCCAACACCATATCATCCCTGTGGTGGCAGCAGGGGAGCCCTCGATGGCATCTTCTTTGCCCTTTTATTGTCAATGGAACTTAATAGAACAACTTCTCTCTAGCTCTTCAAACACAATCTCCCCACTTCAGACGGCTTCCAAGTATGTCACTACTAAATGGAAATTTCTAGGGAAAGGAATAAACCATATGCTGCTTTTCCCTTCAGCTCCTTTCAACCATATGGTGGTCGGATCGAGAATGCTGCCTTGCTATTCATCTCAGCTGCCTGTGGTCCCAAGTGCTGCCATTCCCCAGTTAATTTAAGGAAATCGTCAATACTAGGCAGGAAAAATATCCTCTGCCAAAAAATATTAAGAAGTAGGTTTAGGAGAGAAAATGAAATTGACAGGTGTGCTCCTGATAGTGATCCTGGACCTAAAGACACCACAGGCGGGAGACCAGAGCTCATAGAATGCACATTATTGCATCGCGGGGATTCCTTTTAAGCTTGATTTTGACTTGGGAGCAGAACTCACAGGTTGGCATGAATACACTACTCATTGTTAACGTAAGGAGTAAGGCTAGAGCATTGTATTTCATTTGATTGACGTTTACTGAATACTTCCGAAGCCACAGGAGTTCTTCCAAGCAAACACTAGAAAAGTATTTTCAATGTTGGAAAAAGGACAATCTATCTGTAGTGTAAATTCACAGGATTTAAAGTTTTTAAAGAAGTATACACACTAAAAATTTAGGACAATCTATCTGTAGTGTAAATTCACAGGATTTTAAGTTTTTAAAGAAGTATACATACTAAAATTTTTGGCTTAGATTCTAATAAAAATTTTATCATGTGAAGGTGCAATACGCATATTACATACAGTTGTTTATCTTAATAAACCAAAAAAAAAAAAAACACCCAAAGATTAAACGAATTGATTTACTGTAAATTAAAAAGTATAGCTCAGGGCCTGGTGAAATGCCTCAGTGGATAAAGGCACTTACTGACCAACAATGCAAGTCTGAGGATCTGAGTTCAATTCCTGGATCCACATCAAGGTGGAAGGAGAAAACTGGAGGCCCTCTGACCTCCACATGTGGAAAGTACACACATGCATGCACACACACAATAAGTAAATTAATAAAGTTGAATTAAAATTTTAAAGCATAACTCAGAAAATTTCAATTTTACATTTCAGCCTATACTTTGATTTTCACATTGCTTACTATGTCTTTGAATATGATCAAGATTTTTTTTAACGTGGGTATGTTTATAAATTTTTTAAGAAGTATTAGTTTGTTCAAGCATCAGGGAAAATTTCCCTACTTCTAACTCATAAAAATGTTTCATTTTACATTTTTATTCTAAAAATCTTAGTTTTTATTTTAAGGCATTTAATGAATCTGAAACTTTTTGTGTATAACAGAGGTAGATATCTTAGTTTTTCCATTGTGGGGGGAAAAATCACTAACTACTTATGTCACTTATTGGATAATTTAAAATAAACCACTATTTTTTGAGATGATTCTGAGTATATTTCTTATGCCTGTCTGTGACTCTGCAACCCTTTGTCAACTTTCTGAACTTGGGTACAACACTATTTTGGCCACTGTAAATACAGAAAGTAAATACAGAAACTGGTAGGGCACATCCCTATTTAACATGGATTTCTAGGATTGTCTTGGCTATTTCCGGCCAATTAATTTACCAGATTAAATTTAAGTTGAATATATCAAATCCCTTTAAACACATTAGGCTATAATCACATTGAACTTATAGAAGAATCTGGGGGAAATTGTTGCTTCATACCTTTGGTTCCACTGACCTGCCTACTTCATAGTCTTGAGTCTCCATGGCTATGTATTGTTAGAACCCTAGCATCTGTGGCTCTCGAAGCCATTTTGAACGGAATCTTGTTTTATGTTTTGTTAGTGGCTATTGACTTACTGTTTGTTTTGTATGCACACCTCGTAATTAAGAAACTGTTGACTTCTCAATACTTAAAATAATCTGCATCTCTTCCTGGTTTTTTATTCAATTATGTCTTGTATAAATGAAAATAGTTACATCTTTCTAATTTTTGCGTATTTCACTTATTTTATTATAATGATTAGAACTTCCATAAAATATTGAATACAGTGCTGATGGAGCTCACTTTGTTTTTATTTCTGGTTTAAAGTATGCTCAACTGGGGCTGTACTGATGGCTCAGTAGTTAAGAGCACTGACTGCTCTTGCAGAGGACCCAGATTTGGCTCTCAGCACCCACATGGTGGCTAACAACTGTCCTTAACTCCAGTTCCAGGGAATCCGACACCCTCTTCTGATCTCTGTGGGCACTGCATGACATGGGTGCACTTACATACATGCAGGCAATACACTCATACACATGAAATAAAAATAAAGCACCCACATCAGCTGGCTCACAAATATATATAACTCCATGTCCAAAAGACCTGACATCCTCTTCTGGCCTCTGTGGGTGCTCACATACATGTGCACATATACACACAGAGATGCACACATATTGCATAAATAAAGTAAATTTTTAAAAAAGGTGAAAACATGAAATACCTGATAAAGTCAGTAAATATGTTGTTGTATGTTCATAAACTAAAATTTATCAATTGTGGATTTTTATGTCCTTCCTATTGTTTATTAGAATAGCCTCATTTTCTAGGGGCTGGACTGATGGCTCAGTAGTTAAGAGCACTGACTGCTCTTGCAGAGGACCCAGATTTGGCTCTCAGCACCCACATGGTGGCTAACAACTGTCCTTAACTCCAGTTCCAGGGAATCCGACACCCTCTTCTGATCTCTGTGGGCACTGCATGACATGGGTGCACTTACATACATGCAGGCAATACACTCATACACATGAAATAAAAATAAGTAATAAAATATCAAAATATGCTCAACATACTGTATGTGAAAATAAAAAGTAAGTGAATAGAATAATGTCTTCAAAACTTCACAATTAAGGACAGGCTTTCTGCTTTTTATAGATACTTCTTATTACAAAAAAGAATAAGCTTTCTCTTCTTAGAGTACTATTTTTATTTAAAATGTAATTGAATTTTATATAGATTTTCAAACTCCACATAAATAATTATAATATTTATTATCTTCACTTGTTATTCTGGTATAACAAATAGATTTTATGGTGTAACATCACCTTCACACTTGGGATAGCCTATCTTACTCATTATATCTTTTAAAAATATTTATTATTTTTATTTTATGCATATAAGTGTATTGCCTACAAGTATGTAAGCACACCCATGTCATGCAATGTCACGAAGGCCAGAAGAAGGCATCAGATTGCCCTGGAACTGGAGTTACATACAGATGGTTGTTAACTGCCATGTGAATGTTGGGAGCTGAACTCAGGTCCTCTGCAAGAGCTGCCAGTGCTCCTAACAGCAGAGTCATCTCTCTACGGCCGCATTATATCTTTTTAATAGACAACTTCATCACATTTACACACATTTAGCATTTTGACATTTATGTTTGTAAGTGAGAATATCAATATTTTCACACACACACACACACAACTCAGTTGCCTAGTATTGATGGTCGATTTGTTGTTGGTGCTTTTTAAAAAAACTTTTCTCCAACAGTTTATATAAAACAATGATACTATTTTCCTTAAAAAGCCAATTTAGTACTAAAGTGACCTGAGACCCAGTTGTTTTTATGTTCCAACAATGACCTATTAATGATGTGATTTATTTAAGTTTTCCTTGCCTCACTGTGCTTCTCCATTTAATCTTGAGTTTTCCATACTGAATTATAGGTTTATAAAAATCCATTTTAGGTACTTGACCTAGTTATTTTTACTAGTATAGGATGACTTTTTAGAACTGAATTTTTTATTTCTATGATTATTTCTCATTTGCTTTTGTTGTTTGTTACATCATGTCTGTTTCCTAAGTACCTCTGAGGGTTTTACATGGTTTTCTTGATTCACTGTAATGTTCCTTAGTTTTAATTATTTTATCTTTGTCTCTTTTTTTATGTCCTTTCTTCCATTCAGTTTTACGTTATTGTTTAGTTTTGGTTTTTTGAGTTGAATGCATTGTCTCTAAAAGTTCTTTCTCCTTTCCATGTGTTTCAGAGCACACTTAAGTCTCCAGACTTACCCATAAACATTTTCTCACTTTATCACACACATTTTATATTTACGCTTAATCCTCTATATTTGTAGATTTCATATCTGCAGATTTAATCAGTTGTGAAGCAAAAACACTCTAAACATCAATTACGTTTGTGTTTAATATATATAAACTCAAATTCTTATTATTACTCCCTAAACAGTGCAGTATAACGGTTATTTATACAGCATTTGCATTACACTAAGCATTATAAGTAATTAAGGTTATTTATGTATATGGGACAGTGTATGTAAGTTATATGCATACACTGTGCCCTTATACTTAAGGGACATGTTGCTCCATGAATTTTGGTTTCTACATGGGTTCTGCAACCAATCTTCTGCAGAGACCAGGGGATCGCTAAAGTATGCACAAAATTCTTTGTAAATACTTTGTGATTTCTCAGTGTAGTCTCTTCTTTGATTCAAAAGTAATTTAGGAATGTTTAGTTGCTAGTAACACATATATACTTTACTGTGTTTTTATTGGTAGTTTATAATCAGTATCAAAGAATATGTTCTATATAATTTATTGGAAATATATTGAAATAAACTTTGTGTACGACATTGTGACCCAAATACTGAAAATATCTTTATTTTCTGAGTTTAAAATATTGCTTATGTCTATGTACATATCTATTCAATACTGTGTATTTTATGTAGTTATTAGTTATATTTTATATATTTACCTTTTGTCTACTTGATCTGTTTCTAAAGAAAATGTGTTAAACTTTTATACTGCAGTAGTGATCTGATGAATTTCTCTTTTTATTGTTTGTAATTTTCCTTTTGCCATTGATAACTCTTTCCTATCACTTCAACTAGAATATCATCAGAGAATCAGAACCAGTGTGAGCCGTGGTGAAGAAGTACTTTATTAGAGAGCCCACATGCGGTTGAGGACTCCAGCTTCTCTGTCTATGCTGGGTAGCAGGCCCAACAGTCAGGAAGGAAAACTGACATGGAATGAGAAAAGCAAGGGGGAAGCCTGAAGCTGTGAGGGCAAGATGGAAACTGAGGGGACACACTGGAAACTGGTTTGGTCTCACTGTCTTCGGCCCTCTGCCTTAGATGGTGTAGGTTTCCTGAGACAGAAGCTGGAAACCTTAGCCACTGAGCTGCACAGGATGGAGTGGAACTTGGAGAAGCTACAGAGGACAGTTCCAGTTCAGTAAAGTCTAAGTTGTTCTGGGTCCAGCTGCTGTCCCAGGTGCTACAGTGCCCCAAAATGGGTATCACTTAGCTTCTGCCCTCAAATATCATGGAAATCCTTATTAAGGTCAATGTTAATCTGGAAACCTACTGAGGGAGAGAATTCTGGAAAACCGAGCTGCAGCCTAGCTGTTTGACACAAGGCAAAACCAATGCAGCCTTCTTTATTATTTGTATTTAATTCATTTTAAAGCATTTAGACTTTCACTTTTATTATCAACATTCTCACACTATTTTTTAAATGTTTACTTGATAGAAATTTCTTATCTCTTTATTTACACTTTTCTATTTGCAGTAGTTAAGAAAATGTTTGGCTCAGTCCTCTTCTGCTCAGGAAACATCACTGGCCAGGAGTTGTAGTCACTACCCTTGAAATGCAAGTCTGCCTTCATGCTAAGGCTGCACTTTCCACTGCCCCCGAGAAGTGACTGAATATGCCAGAATACTAATGCAAGCCCACTCCTGTGACATGTGGGAGGGATTACATATGACTTTCCCTTGAGCAATTCTGACTAGTGTCAAAACCTGTCTTGCAGCTGCATTGCTACCCAAGACTCCTCCTACTCAGTACCCCTCCCCTGCTCATCTCAGACTTCAGACCTACATCATGCACCAAAGATTCCCTCCCCTGACTCCCCTTCCCCTTTCTATCTTCACAGCATTTCCTCCAAATTTTTCTTACATATCCAATCCTGCCTTGATAGCTATATTTTAGAAAACTAAACTAATGTACTTTGTATGTATCACATTTACTTATTCATTTATGATGGTATTGGGGCTTTGCTTATATAGGCAAATGGTCTGATACTTAGCTCTATCTTTAGTTCTGGGTCATTTTTAAAGCACGTTTATAAGATGCATATGATGTGTTATATTGTGTTATATTACATTATATTGTACTATATTTGAGAGCATCTCCTTATGTGGCCCATGTTGTCCTGGACTTCTGACCTTTTTACCTCAGCTTTCTCACTGATGGGGTCATAGACAAATGCCAGAACATCTGGCTAGAAGTGTCTGATTGATGTTAAATCTACTCAGACAATTTTTATTGGATAAGTTTGATCGACCTATCTCTATTGTGATTTCATGATTATTGCTTTTTGCTTGCCAGTGTTTTCCTTTATCTTTAACTTTCCTTTTCTATCATTTTCCCTTTTTACATTTACTGACTGAAACATAACCATCAGGAAAAGCTTAGAATAATGGAATAACAAAGCCCAAACTCCCAGTGGCTACAAGCAAAATTATTTCTCATTCATTCTGAATAACCATTATGGGTTAGCTTACTTAAGCCACTAGAATACCCCTGTTGATGAAGAGTCTATTTTAGCACATGCTTCTATAGGAAAAGCAAAGAAGAAAGAATATAGTAAAGACTCCTGTCCCTTAAAGCCTCCATCTAAAAGTGACACTAGACATTTCCACTCCTACTGACTGAAAGAAGTTCCTTGGTCACATCTGAATTTGCACGAGTGGGAGGGTAGGAATACCACCACAAACCTGGTAGAGAGGATGCTTCTGTTTCTCCCATTGACAATATGCCTTTATCTCCTTAATTGAAAGCTATAAAATGTGTTCTTATGCCTTTAACGGTATTGTTCAATATGTCTTAGATGTATTTAGTATACTTATACTTTACAATTATTTACTTTATTATATTTATACTTTATACATTATACTTTTCTTGCTAAGATATAACTGTAAATGTATGTGATTTTAAAATTTTTAATTAAATGTTTTCTTCAACAAGTTCACACATGCACATGATCTATACTAACCACTCTTATAGTCTGCTCTCTTCCATCTCCTTTCTACCCCTACCTATGCAACCTTTCCGTGCAAATCTATTTCTCACATTCGTGTCTGTTTTTCTCTTCTACTGAAGTCAACAAAAACACATGGTCATTAGGAGATGCTATTGGCAGTTGATGACTACTGAGGGAGGAGAGTCAGTTTTCTTCAGGGATGTGGCTCCTGGTACATTGCCATGCCTCAATGAGTAGCCCCATGCTCCTGTACATACTGTCAGCACTAATTAGACTCAGGGGTTTGTTAATAATAAAAAAAATTTAAAAGAAGACGTGAAGTTGAGAGGGAGATGGATTTGGGATTCCTGAGTGGAATTGTAAGGAGATAGTGAAGGTGGATATGATCAAAATGCATTGTACTCATTATGAAATTTACAAAGAATAAGTAGAAGTATTATTTAAAAAATGTCTATGAGCAGGACTTGGTGACACATGCCTTTAATCCCAACACTTAGCAGGTGGATCTCTGTGAGATTGAGGCCAGCCTGGTCTACAGAGCAAGTGCCAGGTCAGCTGGGATCATAGAGAGACCCTGTCTCAAAAACAAAAACAACAAAACACTCCCATGGGTTTGGTACTCCCTCCTTCCCCTTTCCTTTCTGCTCCCACTCTCCCTTCCTCCCAGTCTTCCTCCCTCTCAATTCTCCCTCCCCCCAGCCCCGTTCATGCTTTAAAAAGTATCAATTTTTTTGACTTTGTTTTTATGTTAATGCCTGTAATTTTTATTTCAATGTTTTTAATTTTTCCTTTTCATATCTCTATTTTTATTATATTTCTGTCTTACTTTGTTTCATAACTTCATGTGTCTTTATGCCAGAAGTCTGTGCACTGTGGCCGGTGGTCCATATCTGTGTCTCTGCTAGCTTTTATATAAAAGTTTTCTCTGGCACACAGTCATGTGACATACTGTCTGTGGTTGTTTCCTTGCTCAGCTGAGTAGTAGTAGTTTCAACACAGCTGAGTAGTTGCACAAGAGACCATGCACCCAGTCAAGTGAAGAATAGTTATTACTTGGCACTTCACAGAACAAGTTTACACTTCCTTGCTTTAGACAAATTGTATGCCTTCACTTTTAAATTTTGATAATTTAAAATACACTTTAAAAAGTTTCACATTCGTCCTACACCATTCATTTCTTCTGATGGCTTTTTTCTTTGAGTTGTGTTTTCTTGTGTATGTTTGAACTTTAGGTTGAAGGCTCATTTTGAGCAGAAATGTGTTGGTTCGGTAAGTAATGCTCTTACATTTTTTTCTCTTTACTAATGTGTTCTTCCCCCCATCCCCCCACCAAGTTACTTTCCATTATTACTATCAAGTCCAAGCTCTGTGGTACAGAAGTTGGTGTTACTCTGCTGGCTTATTGTTTATGTTGATGAGATTTTCCTTCTTAATGACCTTGGGATGGTTGTGGATCTCCTCGTCAAACATATAAGCACTGTGTCTACTCACAAGACTGCCTTCTTTCTGCCTCCCCGACTCACAGCTTGCTGTGGCCCTTAGCCAATGGTAATGGTAGCAGTAATTATAGGCTTATGATATTTCTATAAACTCTAATTTGTATGTGTCAGAAGAAATCAGGCATTTTATATTATATTCATGAAATGTATTTTCACATGACCAACTTACATGCTTTTAAACTTAAGAACAAGCTATATTTTGGTAATGGAATTCTAATTTTATTTTCCATTGAAGAAAAAGGAAACACTGTTTAAATGTTTTCTTGGTGATTTGTTTCTCGTCAACAGCTCTCATTTAATTACTTAAACTTGGTCTCAAAAGCTGAAATGAGATTTGAATAAAGTCTATGAAACCTTGAAAGTTATCATTTAGATGAATATACTGTATAGTTTACTAAATCTTAGGGAACCAATGCAGGGTTCTTGAGAAGGATTATTTTAGAAGCAATAAAATAAAGGGCTTTCAACACTTATATAAACGGTTTGCACTAGACTCTCTTGAATTGCTTATCCATTTCTTCTAACAGAAATTTATTGAACAATTGCCATACACAACCTACCACTATGGTCCCTGTAGGCAAAAAAAAAAAAAGAAATATGAGTGACTGTCTTACAGCCTCTTCCCTCTAGAATCTTCAATTTTAGAGACAAGATGTACTCAAGTACATTAGAGGAAATAGTGCCTGATACATGCCAAGAGTTGTAGAGCAATAAATGAGGTAGGGAACTGATCCAGAGACACAATACAGAGGCTCCATTTGGCTTAATTAGAGGAAGTTAACATTAGAGGAGAAAATTCTCTAGATAGCCCATGCCTGAGGTTGGGGCATTCTTAACAAATTTTGGAGAAACATAACTCAGAGATTTCCACAAAATAACAAATAGTTTCGTGTGGTCATCCACCACCTCTGGCTCTTGCAATCTTTCTACCTCCTCTTCTGCAATAAGCTATGATCCTTGGGAGGCAGAAATTTGACATAGGTGTCCAAATCAAGGGTAAGCACTCTGTAGCCTCTTATTTTCTATATATTGGCCAGTTGTGGTTCTCTGTGTTAATCGCCATCTGCTGCATAGACAAGCTTCTCTGCTGAGAGTTGAGAGATGCATTAATTCCAGATACTTAGTCAGTTATTCATATGAACTCACAGCAACGGTGACAGTGTGCACAAGTCTCATGGATGCTCAAGATAGACAAAATCCCAGCGTAGATACAGGGAAATAAGTAAGAAACATCAACCCTTCCTGAGGAACTATTGGCAACCAATGGCTTCTGGGAGGGAGAGAGTCAATCATGGGTATGACTCTTGGTAGGTTACCCAGGCTCTAGTGGATGCATCCACAATGAAGGACAATTGGGGGCACAAACTAGACTCTCTCTCTCTCTCTCTCTCTCTCTCTCTCTCTCTATATATATATATATATATATATATATATAGATAGATATATGTATGTATTTATGAGTACATGAAATTGGGTGGAGGAGTAGTTAGGGGAGGTGCAGAAAAGGGAGAAGACCTAAATATGATCAAAATGCATCATATGAAACTTGAAAGAAATCAATAAAAAGGGGAAAATAAGTAAAAGTGATTTGAGGTTCCTAGTGCACACTGAGCCTGAATCAAACTCTTTTGCACAATTTAATGAAGACCACAGCCAGCCTGGATCTGGTATTGGAAAACATAATGACTAATTTATGTCTTCCTGGGATAAGCTGGGTTTGTCAATTACTTTCCCTGAACCTCAGGTTTTTTTTTTTTTTTTTTTATGTTAACTGAAGGTAGCTGTTTCTCATTTTTCTATGTGAATGGCAGTTATGAGGACCAAATAAGAAATGTACTATAAAGTGCTTGGTGAACTGCTGATGCTATGAAAGTGTAAAGGGGTAAAGGGTGTGTAGAAGACTAAAGATGTACACCTTCCTTGACACTTCTTCTATTACCTGGATGAGTATTTGGTTTGAGCAAGAGAGCACAGCAGGTAGCTGTTTCTCATTTTTCTATGTGAATGGCAGTTATGAGGACCAAATAAGAAATGTACTATAAAGTGCTTGGTGAACTGCTGATGCTATGAAAGTGTAAAGGGGTAAAGGGTGTGTAGAAGACTAAAGATGTACACCTTCCTTGACACTTCTTCTATTACCTGGATGAGTATTTGGTTTGAGCAAGAGAGCACAGCAGAAGTAATGTTGAGTTTCTCAAACCATAGTTTAAGAGACCAGTAGCATCAGAATCCAACATAGGAATTTTGGCTCTTAGGTCTGAGTTATCATTATGAGGAAGCCCAAGCAGATCAATGGGCAGAAGTGGAAGAGAAATGGGACCACAGACAGCTACTTCAGCTAAGCTCTCAGCCACCAGCTATCCCCAACTTGCCTGTCATGTGATTGAACCATCTTGAAAATGCTTTGTTGAGCTCCTCAGGCTACTCCAGCTGGTTCTCTGCAGAACAGCAGCGAACCTCCTCTGTCATGCCCTGAAAAAATTACATTTTTTTGAGTAGAACAAATGACTATTGCTGTTTTAAAATACTACATTTGGAGGTGGTTGGCATTCAGCAATGAAGTATCAAAAGATGTTTTTATTAAATAAAGTGATATTATTTCGGTGTATGCTATAAGTCATCATACATATATTATTTGCTTTCGCCATAATCTTAGGCTGTATTTGGAGATGTCTTCTCAAGAAATACCTCCTGTCATAAGGAAAAGTGTCTTCAGTTTGCCCAAGTTTCACTAAAAGTAGCTCTACCATTGACCTCTAAGAACTAACCCAATGACACTGAATTGTTTATGAGTGATCAATATGAGATACGGGGCTTATGGTTAGGCTAAATAGAAAAAAAATCTTAGCTGAGAGTTTGGAGAAAAGCCATTACCACTTCATCAAGATTCTATTCCTTGAAAAGCAGCTAATATTTTGCTACACATACTTTGAAGAAACTTACCACTGGAACCCCAGAATTTCTGGTTAACTCAGAGAATTTCTTTCAGTGTTTCTTAAAGCACATTTTTGCTAGAGTCAAGTTCCTTCAAGTTTTATCTTTCTTAAAATACTCATGTCACTTTAGATTTGGAAGGAAATTTTTATGGGTTGTAGATTTCTGAAATGACAGTTTTCTTTTGCCTTTCAGCATTTTAAAAGTATTATATCGCTGTCAGTCAATTTATATTGTTTTTGGTGAGAAGCCTGACTTAATTCTTATTGCCCTCTGTCCCCACCCCAAAGTATTGTGTGTGTACATGTGTGTGGACGTGTGCATAGGTGTGTGTGTGCATGTGTGTATCCTGCCTTTAAAATTTGTTTATTTCCATGCTATTCATAATAGCTAAGTTGTAGAACCAGCCTAGGAGCCCAACAACAGAGGGAAAGAAAAAGAAAATGTGGTATATATACACAGTGGATTTTTTTTTCAGCCTTTAGAAGGAAATTGTGTCCATTGCAAGAAAATGGATACATATTCTACAAATCAAACCAGTCTCAGAAAAACAAATAGTGTGTTTTTCTTTCATTTGTAGTTCTTAGATTTTGTGTAGATACAGAAAATCATTTGTGAATAGATGACAGAAAGCAGAAGCATAACGGTTTAGGGAGGAAAAAGGACTAATGGGGGAGGGGCACGAAAGGGGGAGCTAGTGGTGTAGGAGGGAATGCGCTAACCAGTTCTGGGTCCTTTTTGGCAAATGTATCTTCCATTGTTTCCCTGGCTGTGTTTTCCTGCTTCTACTTCATGGAACCTAATGTATGGCATTTGGCCATTTGGCCATTTGATACTGCCCGAGAGTATCTGAACGCACTTCTCAGTGTTTTGTGTTTCCTCTTTTCATTTCAATTTGGATAAGTTAAATTAATTTGTCAGTGAATTAATTGATCCTTTGACTTTTTCTATGCTGTCATGAAATAAATTGAACAACTTCTTTATTTCATATTTTTGTATTTCAATACTAGAATTTTTCTTGATCCCTATTTCCAGTGGTATATTGAAATGAAATTTATCATCTATCCCTTCACATTAGCCAAACTTTCTGTAAGATTTTTTAAATTTTTGTATTTTTCTTCTTTGTCAAATGGAGATATCCTGCATGAAAGGATAATGCTGCTCCCAGAAGACATAGGTTATTAAATGAAAATCTCAGGGCCAGGTGTAGTGTACCTCCCTGTGTGTTCTTGGTCAGGGAGACCCCAAAGGCCCACAAACAACACAGGCTATTGCCATTGATCTTAGTTACCCATCAGAACTGGATGATAATACCCTGTCACCAAACAAGACACCATAGACCTTGATTGTAGGACATGGAGAAATAAAGTTAGAACAGAGCTGGAAGTCTCCTCTCTACTAGCCAGCTTCCATGGGCCAGAAGGTACAATTCAGGCAGTTACAGGAAAGGCTGTGATTCCCACAAGCTATGAAACCAACATGTCAAGCATGATTGCCCACTGGCTCTCAGGAGAAAATAATGCCCATGCCTATAATAGGCTTTGGCTAATTACTTTGAAATAATCTTATCTAAAGTTAAACTGGGCCTGAGATTTGTTGTAGTTTTTGTTAGATATATTAGTTCACTATAGGTTTCAAATGTTTTATAAAAGAAATTAAAACTAGTTTATCTGAGTACCAGCATAATTCTGGAGATGTACTTGTGTCTTATATCTCAGTGATAATCTTTACATGTTACTCTGTATTTTCACATTCCTGTAGCGGTCTTCTGATTCTAGCTCTTTGAGATAAGGTCTTCATATGAACCCAAGCTGACATCAAACTTGCATTCTCCTGTCTCAGCCTCTCTATCGGTGGGATGACAGTCACGGATCACCGTTCCCAGGTCCTTTGGTGGTCTTCTGGCTATACAGCGCTGATCTTAGCATTTTAAACTTCATAACATCTAACAAAATTAGCTTATCCTTTCCTGCTTTTCCTTTAACTTTGGACATACTACTGTCTTGCAGCCAGGTAGAGGCCAGGGTGGGTTTGGGGTGGTTTCTCAGATATACTTCTATGCCTCAAACTTTTGGCTGCTGTGTATTTGATCCACATTACAGTGTATCTCTTCACCTTGCT
Source organism: Nannospalax galili (assembly GCF_000622305.1). Lineage (NCBI taxonomy): Eukaryota > Metazoa > Chordata > Mammalia > Rodentia > Spalacidae > Nannospalax > Nannospalax galili. Next base: position 7,373,231 of record NW_008358101.1, read on the forward strand.
TACTGTCCCCAGGCTGTAGACCACCGCTGTTGTATCCTCAGTAATGTATGAGGTATGGTCATCACTTACTACCCACCTGCTCTGTCCCATCCTCCAGAAAGCTGTACATGTGTTCTGAAGGTTCTGTAAATATGGAAACACACTCTTACAGGACTTCCTTGAAAGTTTCATTCATCATACCAACCTCTATCATGACAAGCTCTCATTTTATCTACATGAAATATTTATCATCGGATAGGACCAGTCTTCTCACTGGCTAAAGGTAGTTGGTTTATCATTCATTCAATTTAGAGACTGCAGGCTCAGAGAAGACAGGGCACTTCGTCAATAAAGGACGTGTACCCCAGAGTAACAATGCACAGTATGGGAGACTGAATCAGTGCTTCTTTCTCTTAGGTACTACCACTAACTGTTCATGTGAGAAATTATGCTTTCTTAACGTCAGGTTTTATATGTGAATAGCTTTGACCAGTAAAAAATGAGTAGCAATGACATGTACCAGGCTTTGTGAGCCATTGCATGAACCTTCTACTGCCCTCTTTCCTCTATTGTAAAAATAGTTAAGTGCTAGGTAACAGCAGACTCATTAGCTTATATCTTAGAGAAAAGAAGACATACAATCTATATATAACCTATGCAAAAAAACCCCACCTCATTTTGCAATCTTGGCATAATAAAGTTAAATTTCATTTTTATTAAAGAGGGATTTAGAGAGCTGTGAACCGTATACTGTGTTGCTGAACTGCCAAAGTCATCATAGAAGTACCATTTTTTTCTAAAACTGATTATGTTTCTATATGTTCACTCATAGAAACATATTTCTTATAAGTTTGGAGGTGGGAACTTAATCTGCAAACTTCCCTAACCTCCTCAGTCTTCCCCAGTCTCATGTAGATGTCCTTCCTCCTCCTCCTCCTCCTCCTCCTCCTCCTCCTCTTCTTCCTCTTCCTTCTCTTCCTTTTATGTTTACCAAACATGTTAATATCACTTAATTACTAATTACACTTCATGATTCATGGGGAAATGGTGCTCATCATTTTTGTTTATAGGCACAGCACCCAGTACAGCACTGAACCCACAGCAGGAGCACATACATACTTATTCATGTGTAGACACAAACCTATAATCTGAGAAAGCCAAAGTGTTTAATTTGTAGCAGAATTTGACATGATCTGAATTTATTCAAAAGTAAAGTTTGACCTGAAATGACCAAACACTATTTATAACCATGAATTAGCCTACATAGAATAGATGTTCACAATTTTTGCTGAGAAAATACAAACTGCTTTGTTGTAAGATTCTCTTCTAGAATTGCTGGCTGATGGTACCTTATTCATGGCATATGCACCACACTGCCTCCCTAAAATCTCTTAGCTTATAGCTTCTAAAGCTCAACTAGCTGCATGTATTTAAAATGAGGCACTGTGGACCTGTGTTAATCAATGATCAGTTTCTAAATTGTGGCCAATGCCTTTCTCTCTCCACTTTTGTCATGAGTACACTCGTAGTTTGCCAAATAAATGTCTTCTTGGTCTTTCATTGCAATCTGGAGTACATTTCTAACTTTCAGGAATTTAAAACACCTGATTTCAAGAAAATAATGCAATTTCAACATCCACTGTGTAGTTATAACAACACTGTATTACAATGCAGGTCTAAGTATTGATGACTCTTATTTAGAAAGCACTCTAGCACTGAAGGAAGACATGCAAAGATTAATAGGATACTTTTAATTTACAGAGTATTTCCTCCAATTACATGTGACTAGTCTGGAGATTTAACAGAAAAGTTAAATATCAGGAAATTGTATTTGTTTGAAGTGATTCTTCTTATGTCAAAAATAATCATCCTGGGTTTGAGACGTAGCTAATCTAGAATTACATGCTATACAGAAGAGTTACACAGCTACCCATGCATATGCATGGACAAGAACCATATGTTCTTTTGCTTAGCCCAAATAAGACTGAGCATCTCCATTTTAATTCCAAATTTTCCAGAATCCTTAAATGGCATTGACTGGTTAATGCTGGTCATGCTCAGTCTACAAATAATTATATTTTCTCCATGTGTTAAAAATCTTATTAGTCATAAGTAAAAGGAGAATTCTTATAATTATCATTATAATTCTTAACATCTCAGAAGAGTCCTGATGAAACCTATGTCATTCATTGTGTTTTGAACAGAGCTGCTTTGTATTCTGATTATGTTGCTGCTCTAAAATGAACAAAGAGTAACACGGAATTTGATAAAGACAAGAAAACTTTTATTAAACTTTTACAACAGCGAAATAAATTATTCATGCAATTGCATGAATAATGGTATCCATGCTGATTAAATCAGCCAAGAGGAGGCAAAATATTCACGTGCATGGCATGAGTTCCATTTTCAAACAGTTCTGCAATGAAAATGTAATATGAAACAACACAGTAGTTGGTCCTCAGAAATGGAAAGGGGGAAAAAAAAGTGGAGTACAGTATTAATTCAAAAGAGGGGGGAAAAGTTTAAAGCACTTGTACTTCTGAAAATCCATGAGCCAGAAGGAATTTTTTAAAGACAGAAAAAAATAATCCACAACTTCAAAGGAATTTAATGAAAGGGAGAAATAGCAAAGATGACTAGGGTGCAAGAGAGACAGACCTAGAGCTTAGTGGAGGGAAAAAATGGGCATGTATCCAACGACCCTTTCATAGTGCATCCCATCTGGGGTTTCAGTAAAAATAGGATTCTCTCCAAATTGAGCTGTTGGGCACAGGCCAGCATTGTGGGGTGACTCGAGAAAGAAGCTGTTGGTGGTAACAAGGTGTTTTCCACATCTCCCCTGCCACCTGTTTTAAGATTTGTGACTGTCACTTTCCTCTCATCAAAATGTTCACCAAGAGAAGTGTCAGAGTTCATGCATCTCTTTCCACACCACTGAGCTCATGAAATGGAGGCAAAACCCCCTGCCACACACAGAATTCCGAAGAGCTGAATGAGCAGTGTGTCAGAGCAGACTGAAAAAGTAGGAGGATGGGGACGATGTCTCCTAAATGAGCAGAGCAAAGAAGAGGGGAGGAGAAAAGGGCACATAGGAGAAGAAGACTGACCAAAATAGCAGAATTTCTTCCCAAGGGTCACAGACCCACCTGCAGAAAGCTTCTTTCCCATAGGTATGTGTTTTGTCACTCCTAGGCAGTCCCTTGGCTTAGGGATTACACCTAGGCCAATGAGGCTTGGAGACTGCAACTTAACCTCCAGGCTCCATGTGACCCCACCAACCCCTTCCAGCTCTGTCCATTCTGTCTGGCTGGTTGATTGTCCAGATTGGGCAGCCAGTTTCCTGTTACTTGCTCCCTAAAACAACCTCCACCTTTACTCTTTATTCAGGGTGCTGAGGAAGCTGCTCACCAATGTTGCATGGTATTTCCACCCTGAGCTCCTCTTTGTGTGTCTCCATGTTGCTTCCTTCCGTATCTATCTTCTTTTCTGACTACACTTGTGAGTTCCCACAGGCATCTGCAAGCATAAGAGACCTTTTAAGCCTTAGATGTAAACACATGAAGGTTAGCGCAGAACCCTCACTTGAACCATCATAATGTATACCTATGTAAGTTTCACCTTCAACTTGGGAGAATAAAGTCATCCATTGTCACACAATGGCTCTCCTTTCCTCTGTTTCCAAGGCTCCCCTTTCTTGTGACAGTCAGATAACAACTAGCTGAGTGTCCTACCGGCCTGGTTGGAGGAGAGTCAGGGTGGATCCCCAAGCATCTCCCATTTTCTCTAACAAGGATCAATGCCCTAGACACAGATTCCACTTCCGCTTCCAGCTTCCACTTGTCACACTTACCAGGACCCACAGCTCAGAGGCCATAGGCACCAACCACTCATTAATGTTTTCTAGGCTTGCTGCCACTGTTCTTCTAAATCTACAAACAAAGCCATCATATTAACTAACTAAAATGACATGGTATTTCAAGTATAGAGTGGACACACACTTCAGTCTTTCACTATCATCATCAATACTAGCTTCTTTCTTCCCCAACAGCTGTCACAATAGAGTGCTCAACCATGGTCTATAGCTCCTTTCTTAGGGTCTCTCCTCCTAGAACAGGGAGTCCTAAACACTTACACCTGGGCTTACAAGAGAAAGCAAAACACCTTACTGAATACAACAGTCCCAGAAGTGTCATTTACTATCACAGAGGAAAAAAATTATTTAAAGACAGTGTGTATTATATGTAACTTCTATTCACAAATATGGATTTATGATTGATATACATACATTGATATTTTACCAGTCAGGGTTTCCTCAAGAACACTGATGAAATAAATGCTGAAATAAAATCTCTGTTAAATAAATGCTGAAATATTTAGAAATAATAAATACTGAGTTAGTTAAAGGCTTATGAGGCTGGGAGGATGGCTAAGTCAGTAAAGCTCTGGCCTTGCAGGCATAAGGACCTGAGTTCAATCCCCAGACCCAGTGTAAAAATGCTAGGCATGGTGAAATGCACTTGTAATCTCAGTGCTGGAGAGGAAGAGATGTTAAGATCCCTGAGGATTGCTGCCCAGTCAGGTTAGCTCAATTGGTGAGCTCCAAGCCAATGAGAAACCCTATCTCAAAGGAAGAGTGGACAGTTTCCTGAGGATAATACTGGAGGTTGTTCTCTGGCCTACACATGCAAATTCATACATGTGCATGCGTAAGCGTGTGCGTGCGCACACACACGCATGCATGCACACGGGCTGGAGATCCCATTTTTCCTTCTATACCAACCTCTGCTACAAAGTCACATAAAGATGCTGTCTCTACAAATGGAGAATGACATCTCTTGAACTTCAGTTAGCACTGGACTAGCACTGGACTAGCTGTCTGCTTCAGTTTCTGTTCCTGTTGCTGTGACAAAATACCCTGACCAAAGCAACTTAAGGTCTAAAAGGTTTATTTTGGCTCACAGTTTGAGGATACAGTCCATCATGGCAGGGAAATCCTAGCAACCGGTGTGAGAAAGCTGGTTATATTGCATCTGCAGTCAAAAAGAAAGGGATGAATGTTCATGCTCAGCTGGCCTTCTTCTTTTATACAGTCCAGGGCCTAAGCCCAAGGAATGGTTGCCCATTTGCAGGGTGGGTCTCGCTATCTCAAATAACCTAATCAAGGCAATCCTTCCCAAGTATAGCCAGAGACTAACTTAATCAAGGTAATCTGTCCTAGGTGTATGTGGAGGCTTGTCTCCTACGCGATTCCAGATCCTGACAAGTTGACACTTAATACAACCTTCACAGGGTTCTTCTCACATTGTATCGTGGTATTTAGTGAGCATGATGAGGTTAACTGTTCTGGTTTGAATGAAAATATCCCCCATAGGCTCCAAGTATTTCAATAATTGGCCAGTTGGCCATGCTGGAGGAAGGGCATCAGTGGGGGCAGGCTTTGTGAGTTCATAGTCCTATCCCATTTCTAGTTTCTTTTTGCTTCCTGTGCCTGCTTGAAAGTGTAAGTGCTCAGGTTTCTGCTCCAGCTGCCTTCTGCTATGATTTCCCTGCCATGATGGACTCTTATTCCTTTAGAACAATAAGCCCAATAAACTATATGTTGTATAAGTTGCCTTGATAATGGTGTTTTATCATAGTAACAGAAAAAAATAACTACTATTACATAAGCAACAGTATTTCTATTGCCTTAATACATCAAGTATTGAATTGGGTGTTGAAGATAAAGGGATGATCAAAGCATGTTTACCTCCCTCTCAAACTTCCAGTCTTACAGGAGAAACAGAGTTGTAGATACAGAGGGTCCATAATAAAAATGCATGTAAGGTACAACGAATTCTGGGAGAAATGAGGGAAGGAAAGAAAAAAAAATTCTTTATTGAATAGGACATGTTTGAATTAAGATCTGATACTGACATCCAGCCAGATAAATTTAGGGGCACCGGGCATGGCCTGGGAGTGAATTTTTGTATGTGTCTGGAAGGAAGCTTGAGACAAAATATGCACATGAACCCTTGTTTGACTGCATTAGCCATTGGCATATTACTGGGAAGTTTCCATTTTAATTTACTATTTCCAAAATCATGAAAGATTTGGAGATGATGTCTTGATAAATCCAAACGGAATCATCTCCAGAGCTTGGGGCTCAAAATGACACATTGTTATAGTAGAGGGAATGATCCCACCATTTTCTTTTCACATATTTAATCAATCAACTTGTTTTCTTCTCTTTGCCCTGTCCTGCCCTCCTGCCCTGGCCTCTTCACCCCTCTGCTCCTCCCCTTTGTTCCTCTCAACTCCTCTCCTCTTCCTGTCTCTGTATCTGTTTCTCCGTCTCTGTCTCTGTCTCTTCTCTTATTCTTAAAGACAGGGTGTCACTAGGTAGTAGACAACAACATCCTGCCTCAGCCTCCAGAGTGCTGGGATTACAGGTACATATCAGTCACCACATTTATCTTCCATATTCATATCTTGATTGTATTATAGACACCAGCCTTTGTAAATGTTACTGGCGTAAACATCAAATATTTAATGAAAATGAGGAAAATGAAGATCTATTAATTATGTCAAGAATAAATCTGTATTTGTTCAAGAAATTCATGGGTGAACTGTCAGACTGCACAAGGAATAATCAAATTTCTGATCGCAGAATTTATGCCATGTACTGTTTTATATGTTGTATAAACTTTTTAATGCAAGTTCATAAAAGAAAAAGTTAAGAGTCAATCCCAGCATAAATTTATAAATAAATGCTATAAAGATTGAAATATAGTTCCAAAATATAATATAAAATGTATGATAGAGAAATGTTGGTTGAAATGTATTAAAATGTTAAAGCTTAAACATTCCTTTCCTATGGGAGAAGGCTACAGGAGATTCTAGATTGTTCATAGGCAGAGAAAAACTATCTCTTCAGTACACATAAATGTCACACTTTGTTTTACATCTCAGAGAGGCCCAGCTTTGATCAGATCAAGGGAAGCCAAGGCAGGAACTAAGGGCAGGAACTTGGAGCACAGACCTCGTAGGTACACTGTTTACTGGCTTGCTCTTCTGGTTCACGCTCAGCCTGCTTTCTTACACAACATAGGACCACCTGCCCAGGGGTGGCACCACCCACAATAGGCTGGGCCCTCCCACAGCACTCAAAAATCAAGAAAATGCTCCACAGACATGCTCACAGGCCAAGTCAATGGAGGAAATGCTTCAGCTGAGATTCCCTACACTCAGGTATGTCAAGTTGACAAGTGAAGCATCCAGTGACACACCATATTTAAATTCCGAGGTTCACTCCCCCTACTTCTATTTTACTCTATTGTTTGTTGACCCTCTAGAATGGAAGTCAAAGCTGTAATGAAACTTTTTTCCCCAAATATTACCTGACACAAAGGAGGAGCTCAACAAATTATTTGGCAAATAACTTTAGTATTAAGAATCATTGTCATGTGGTGTATTGGCATCCATCAAATTGGGAAGGACTTTAATGGTCAAGCCACGTTTCCCTCCCCACTCTACCCTTCAAGGCTCCATGGTCAAAACTCTCCTTATCAAACAGACCAGGTATAGTTCCTTTTTGTCTCTCAGTAGCGGGTTTTGCTTCCTAACCAGCTGTGGGTTATCCACATAAGCCATTCACAAACTTGGCAGGTAGTCATGAGCACCTCATCCTCTCAAAGCTGCAGAGTGGCCTCCTACAATCCTGGCCACTTAACCGCTCCTGAGTATAGTCCCCAAGTGGCCCCATGGGGTCCCTCATGACCTGGTGCCCTGCTTCCCCAGGCTGTAAATGTATGTGATCATTAAACTTCCATTGCTTTCATCTGTTCATTATCAATTATCATGTGTGTATTCAGCTCTATAACCTTATGTCAGAACCTGTCTTTCATCAGTGAACAGGAGACAAGTTGTGCTGCACTCTTTGAGGCAAGATTTATGCATGAACCAATGATATAACTCATTGTCCAAGCGAGTGATACATTGGGTGATATGAACAAAAAGTATCTGGCAAATCTGAAATGCTTGTGTACATAAATAATCTTGGTTTATTAAACAGTCAGTTATGGAAAATTGTGACAGACTTTGAAGTAGGAATAAAAAATTATTAGTAAGAGTCCTATTTCCTGTGTTTTCCTGGGGTTTTGTGTTCATTTCACTGTCTCTGAACAATTTTTCAATACTGAAAGTTGTAAGAAATTGGTCATAATAAAAATGGCTCATCCACAGAAATGCTATTGACCATTTCTCTGTGGTAGATTCACTTTGCATTCCTTCGTGAGTGTGTGTGTGTGTGTGTGTGTGTGTGTGTGTGTGTGTGTGTGTGTGTGTGTGTGCGTGTGTGTGTGTTTCTTGGTATTCTCCTTTCAACCAGTTGTAATATTTTGCCTTTCTCTCATGAACTGATCAACAAAATAAATTATGTGATATGGGTTCATTTAAAATTTGTGTACAAGTCATCATTTTACTTTTAAAATGATTATTTATCAATGTCATTTCTTCTTAAACATGAGAGAAAGATCCTGAGTGCCACATCGTTCTTCATGTCATTAGTCAGACAACACGTGGACCTCGTGGTAAATTACCATGAAGCCACACATGTGGGATTGTGACTATGTCACCTGAAAGAAAACATCTGCATGAAACATGAAAACTTCAGGCAGCCAAAATCCAGACAGCTGGCTCCCCGTAGATGAAACATCTGGGTTTTATGAATTGATTAATTTCCATCTGCCTCTACTATTTTGGCTTCATTTGGACACTGCTCTTTCCCTGATCCTAAAGTCTTTCTTGGCACTACATAGTTTTATCTGCTGTGTAGAAAGGATTTATATTTATTTATTTCCTTTCTCCATTCTTCCATATGGCATACGGGATAATAAAGTGATTTTACTTAATAATTATACAAGCTATTGCTTAAAAGCATCATTGAAGACAAAGAAGAAAAGGATTAGTTTGCACTCAGTGCACTTGAGTAGTGATCATATTCTAGGCTTTGGTTAGGTTATGATAGAAAGGCCACTTATTAATTTTCATTTAATTTTGTAGCTTCTATACATGAAAGCTGTATATGCTAAATATTACGCAGAATGATAGATGTACAAACAAAAGATGTATCTATCCATTTTGAATTCAATGTCACACCTGCAAGGGACAAAGAAACAGGGCAAAAATTCTCCAAACATTAAATACTTACGACATGGTTCAAAAAATAACCTAGACATGTCTCACACACTCAAGACCATGACTAGAGAGGAAGTGAAAAGAGCCAAAGTACACCTGGACCAGAAAGCACAGTGCAGTCTTCACTTCAGGTTCTTGAGTAGTGATTCTAAGTAGTAAAAGCCAAGTTGTGAAATCGATGACTTTCATATTATTCTCTATGACACATTTGCCACTTGGACATCCTTACAAAGCAGGAGGTGTGGGGGGCCCTGTTGGGGGAGAGCCCAAAGAATGAAGAATGAGCTAGTGCGGTGGGGTGGGTTGTGGCAGTTATATTCAGTTCCAGTTTATATTCAGTGTTGTCAATTTGACCTTCACAGGTCTGTAATTACTGTAATCACAGCTTGCTGAACGTGCTAACAATCAAAGCATCCCAATTTGAACAGTTCAACAATAGCCTTCTTAATAGGGGTAAAGTGGTGCCAAAAAGATTGGCTGGTTTACTTCCAGCCTTTTCTGAAAACTCTGGATAATGGGGAACAGGTATTATACAATTCACCATTGAAAAACACACTATGGAGGAGAGAGAGAGAGAGAGAGAGAGAGAGAGAGACAGAGAGAGAGACAGAGAGAGAGAGAGAGAGAGACAGAGAGAGAGACAGAGAGAGAGAGAGAGAGAGAGAGAGAGAGAGAAACTGTCACTGTGTCACTGACTGGCCCCCCGTGTGGCTACATGAGGTACACAGAGCGTTATTTACTTAAAGAAAGATTATTTAATTTTATGTCTTTGAGGTAAGTTATGTTTTCATGTATGTAAGTGTACCTGTGCCATGCAGTGCCCAAGGAGGTCAGAAGAAGGGGTCGGAGCACTGGAACTGGAATTATAGATGGTTGTTAGCTGCCACATGGGTGTTGGGATTCAAACCTGGGTCTTCTGCAAGAACAGCCAGTGCGCTTTACTTTAAGACCTTTACTTTGAGCTCAGCAGTGCTGAATAAGCATTGTTGAGCTAAGTCACTATAAATAGTTCTAAGTGCATTGCCAGTGCTAGGGCTTCCCCCTCTGAATTAGAAAAGAACTAGACTCATTGACAAGCGTGCTAACCTCCCACTTCTGCTGCCTCTTCCTTGTGTCCCTGTAGTAAGTGCAGCAAATTTTCCCTAAATGATCTGTCTCTTTCTCAATACTCTCTGGAAAAAAGGAAAGAAAACCATTTAAAAGATTCAGTCCAAGGCTAGGAAGATAGTCTTGGATTGTGAAACTGTTTACTCTTTTGTATAATCTAGGAGTGCACTTACCTACATGTAGCTAATACACATATACACATAAAAATTTTAAAAATACAAAATTTTTTAAAAGTATATATATATATGTTTGTGTGTGTGTGTGTAGATTTTTACATGTTTAGCTCTAGAATGTCAAAGTTCAAATAAGTTAGAAAGCATCTACACTATATTTTTAAGATTTTTCCCCTCTGCTTTCTGAAAATGCACACTTAAGTCAGTATAGAAAAACAGACAAAAGTATAGCTTCTGAGATGCCAGAATACTTCCCACTCTGTCTCCTTTATCAGTGGGCCCCTGCACACACCCCAGTGTAACAGAGTGCTCGTGCTCTATGGTGATTGGTTTGAAAACCTATTATTTAATCCAAAATTCAAGGACCTGGAGCTCTGAAGTGACTTGGCCAAGTTCATTTTCAACTCCCAGAGTCATATTTTGTCTGACCAGCTGATTCAACCAAAAATAAATGCTAAAAATATTCTGGTAAGCAGTTGCTTGTCACTCTGAAACATTTTCCCACTGGCTCACCAGGACAATCAAGTTCTTTCCCAGGAACTTAGAGGGGCAGCAAGACTAGTCAATCTAGCAGTGTGGACTAGTGCCTACCCCACCAGGACCAGCCCTGTTTAGAAAAAGGACAAATTGCTCCTAGGACAAATGGCACTAAAAGGCCATCCAGTTTTCATGTAGTATACACACTCACTGTGAGACACATGTGCCAGTTGAGAAACGGCCTCCTGAGAGCCAGCCTCACTCACTGCCAGAGCAGTGAGTGCTGAGCAAATCAGAACATGGCAATGTTTCTATCTTCACTGCCTGTGTCTGGGGCTATGGAAAATTACCCTGACGGTTTGTATGGTTCAGATTGTCTTCATTAAGCAATCTTACAAGCCCAGAGGCAAGCAGTCAGAGAGCCAGATAGAAGTCCTTATCATGTTTAATTAGGATTTGTTCCTTAATTACTATTGGGAGACAATAGATGATACCCACTTGAAAATTAAGGTTGTATGTTGGACCATTTCTGAGTTCCACAGAACCATTAATCTAATGCAGATACGGTACACTGCCTATAAGTTGTCAGAAAAGAGAGATGCCGAGGAAAGAAAGTTTATTGGGTAGCTACTGTGTTAGCTCTTCTCTTTGAACCTTATGAATATATAGAAAAACCCAATATGAGGACTTCTATTACAGCACTATGACATAGACATCAAGATCACAAACCACACCTGTCAGGGTTCTAGGTCTGTTAGGCAACTACAGCAACCTCATAGAATTTTAGTGGTGAGACTGGAAAGATGGCTCAGCAGTTAAGACCAAATATTACTCTTGCAGAATCCTTGAGTTTGGTTCTCACAGGTCGGGCAACTCATGAGCTCCTATAACTCTAGCTCTGGGGGGAATCCACACCTCTGGCCTCTGTGGGTACCTGCACTTGTGTCTTAACCCACTGTACACATACATATAATTTTTAAAAAAAATAAAAAATAAAAGAACTTCAATGGTAGGAAGCTGAGGAATGTTAGTGATTTAGTCATTCATAGTTTGCAAACTAGAAAGAGAATTAAAGACTTCATAAAACAGCTTGTCTACAGTCCTCAAGAATGCCACAACTTAAAAGAAAACACAAGAGCATGCCACTTTAAGGTTCTAGCGTCCTACTTTATTCTTAAAAATACTTTGTTTTTATTTTATGTGTGTGAGTGTTTTTGCCTGCATGTATGTAAGTGCATCACCTGCACACAAAACCAGAAGAGGGCATAGGATCCCCTGGAACTGGGGATAAAGATGGTTGTTAGCTGTCATGTAGGTTCTGGGAATGAAATCCAGGTCCTCTGCAAGAGCAGCAGTGCTCTTAACCACTGAGCCATCTCTCTAGATTCTCCTAGTGTATTTTTAAATAGGTTATTACTATTATCTTCAAGGACCAAGTAGAACATGCAGTTTGTAAACCCCATGCAGTTTCTACCCCTCAAATTATTTTTAGAATGGAGTCAAGAAAAAAAATGATAATTGTAATGAAAGTAAACTTTAATGTTTCTAAACTGTAACTGAAGGAGTCCCCACCAATTTAAATTATATTGTTTATTCTGAGTAACTACTTCAGCTATGAAATAAATTTTCTATATGTACTTAGTATCGCATGTATTGAAAGGGAGAAAACAATCATGAACATGGTTTGCAGTGCTGCAACTCTAAAATTCCAATTTCTAAAGTCCTCATATCAACCACTACTCGGATTGCTTTGTATATGTCTGCTTTCTCCAAGTGGCAGATAAGTGGCCTGCAGGAACAAGGAAAACTGATGCACAAAGTGAGGAAGGAAATTTTTAAAACAAAGCAATTTCACTAATAAAATGCTCAAGTAGCCCAGAGCAATTTGGGTGCTTGGTGAATCATTGCTTAGCAATTCATGAACACTGTGGGTGCTTGGAATTCAATTCTATTGTCCTCTATCTGAATTGCTTTGAAAAAAGGTCACATGAGAAGGAAAGGAAGTTTTGACTTTCACATGCCTGTTATTGCTAAGGAAACCACTTCCTCAGTATTCACATATTCAGCGTGTTTCTAGTTCTGGCTGCCACACAAATGACATCTTGGTGCTGCATTAAGAAACAAACAGGGTGGAGAATATTTTAAAAAGTCTACTCAACTATGACATGTTCACAGAACAAAAAGAGGGGTTTTTTTTTTTGCTTTGTTTTGTTTTGTTTTTGTATGCCCTTTCTTTTCTGAAGTCCTCTAGGTATGCCTGCATGGAGCCTCTCTGACCTAACAGGATGTCTAAAATTCAAGGGAAGTGGCCCGTGATCTGCCAGTAAACAAATGAGAAGCGAATACAGCTTTGTTGTAGTTTCTGATTGGCAATGGCTCTGAACTATCTTCCACTTCTTGCTGCAGACAAAGAAACAGGAGATGAATTACCATGTTCTAGGACTGAGTGTTCCTTTCCAATTCAAACTGCAATAAGAAATAAAAATGATTAGATGTCCAGTCTGTAGATTATATAACATGCCTCCTCTTTGTTTTATTTTGTCTTTTAAAGGGAAAAATGGTGGGCTATTTTAGAATGACTGAGCACATCAAGGGCCTTGTATGAGCTCTGAAGAGGCTATTTTGGCTCAAGTGGATCTTTACTATTTGATGTTATTTTTGTTTTCATTTATATTTCTATTTTTAACCCTAACAGAAAGCTCTTGTGGGAGTCATGCAGGAATATGGCTCAATGGGTAGAAAGCTTCCTGCGCAGGCACGAGGACCTGAGTTCAATTCTCAGCAGCTACACAAAAACTTAGTGCAGAGGCATGCAACTGTAATCTCAGCACTGTGGAGGTAGAGGCAGGAGGTTCGCCAGAGCTGACTGGCCAGCCAATTTAGCTGAATCAGAAAGTTCCACGTTCAGTGAGAAACCCTGTATCAAAAAACAAGTGGGAGGGGGGCTGGAGAGATGGCTCTGCCATTAAGGGCACTGACTGCTCTTCCACGGGACACTGGTTCAGTTCCCAGCACCCACACGGTGGCTAACAACCATGTTACTCCAGTTCCAGGGGAATCAGATGCCCTCTTCTGGCCTATGACACCAGTGAATTTATGTACATGTTGACAAAACACTCATACACATAAAATAGAATAAATAAAAATTTAAAAATAATAAAGTGGAGGGATCAGCAAGATGGCTCTGTGGTTAAAAGTAATGGTTACAAAAACCTGGTGACCTGAGCTGTTCCCTGGAACCCATGGTGGAAAACAAGAACTGACTACCAAAAGTTGTCCTCTGATCTCCACAGGAGTGTTGTGACTCATACGCTATAGTGCGCGCTGGACGCCCTGGCGTGGTGTGCGCGGGCACACCTGGAGAGTTGGGTGCGGGGATAGGTCCCCTGGTCTCAGCTGTGCGCCCTGGAAGAAGGCGGGTCTGGCCCCGCGGGCTTCTCCGTGTCTCTGTGGGTCTCTGCTGCTGGAGCGTTGTCCAGCCGTGTACTGCCTTAATTTCACCAGTGCGCTTTCCTCTTGATGCAAGATCCACTGGCCACTGGATCATGCGGGAGAGCGCAAGGCGGCTGAAGCTGGTGGTGACGGAGGAATGCTGCCTCCGGAGAGACTAGATTGCCAGTAAGACGCAGGACTCTGCTTAGTCCGTGTCACAGCTTTTATTATGTGTAGCTTCAAGTGATCCAGCTCTCTATTATTGAGAGAAGACTGGGATATTTATACCATGGGGGTAGTGGTAAAAGCTTTGGCTGATAGATAATTTGTGAGACATTCTATTTGCATATGGAAGTGGGTTTCTGCCATGCTGCCAGACCGCTGACTACCTGAAAAATCACACAGGAAAGCATGGTATTCCTAGAGCCAGAGGCCATGTTTATGTTAGGGACAGACACAGACACAGACACAGACACAGACACAGACACAGACACAGACACAGACACAGACACAGACACAGACACAGACACAGACACAGACACAGACACAGACACAGACACAGACACAGACACAGACACAGACACAGACACAGACACAGACACAGACACAGACACAGACACAGACACACACACACACACACACACACACACACTAATAGTAAAATAATTTTTGAAGCTGGGCATGGTGGAACACATTGGAGACAGAGGCAGGCAGATCGCTGGGAGTTGGAGGCCAGCTTGGTCTACATAGTGAGTTCCAGGGGAGCTGGGGCTACAGGGAGACTGTGTCTTAAAGGAGAACCCCTTCCAATTTTTTAAAATAAATGGGGTGGATAAGTGACTGAGGAATGACACTTGACGAGAGACCCTCGTCTCCATATATACATACATGAACACGTACACACACAAACACATGAGAAAGAGCTTGTGCAAACTACCTCTTTATCTAGTGTAGAAATCCAGCCATTTTTAATTTCCCATACTCTTGAGAAGAGGACCCAGATCACAATTCTGAGATAACTTGGGCTTATCTGCTAGAGATGCCTGCTTTCCTAATGACTAGGATTTATGGTTCATCTTCTGCCTTTCTGTCTTCAAGCTCGTTCATGAATCTTAGATTTAGAACAAAACTGTACCATTATGAAGGGCAAGCTGCGGACGATGACTTTATGGTGAGCATGTAACAGAGGGATGCTCATTTGGGTTGCATGGGCCAACAGACAAAGCAGTAACTCTTTATTACAATCAAGTTGTTACAGTGTTAGGAAAGGCTAGAGAAAATTTAAAAATTTTTTGATAAGATCTCCCTGTAGCCCCAGCTGGCCTGGAATTCACTATGTAGACCAGGTTGGCCTCAATCTCCCAGAGATCTGCCTGCCTCTGCCTCCTGAGTGGTGGGATTAAAAGTGTGCCCCTGGCAATAGAAAATGTTATATGAAGAAATAAAACAGTTAACATACAGTGATTTAAAATACATCACTTTCGAAATCATGGATGTAGGTTTTATTTATAGCATCTAAGAAAGAAGTGTATTTTTAGATAGCCAGAGGAAATTTTGAAAGATATTTAGCAGTTTATTGATGATCATCTATACATAATCCCCAGAAGTTGCAAAAAACCACTTTATTTCTAATTTGAAACTATAAAATATTTGCAACCCTGTAGTGAGCTTTGGATTCAATAAGAACTCAGGTCCTGCTGCTGATGATTGATGAGGAGAGTGATAACAATAATAATAGAAGTCGCTAAGGTGCATTGAGAACTTGCTATTAGTCTCTGGGGGAACATTTTACATGTTATCTCACTAAACCTTCTTAATGACTCTGTAAAATTCATATTATTATTATCCTTGACCTTTATACGAAGAACTGAGGCTAAGAGAGTTAAGTAAATTCTTAATTAGGTTTACTCATTTAATAAACAACATGGCTAAGATTTGAAAACTGGTGGTTTTTTTTTATTCCCCCAGAGGCTAAGTTTTTAAATAGTAGGTATCTGTAAAGAGAAAGCTTTTGACATAAACTAATATTAAATGCCAAAAGGCTAAAGGAAGGGAAGGACCCCACCCCTTCCTTCCCCAGTAAGTGCATATGTATAACTTGTATGATTCTATTGAACTACAAGAGGCAGATAACATAGTCCTCCAAAGAGGGAGGGGTGGTCCCCAGCATCAATCATCCCCAAATAGGAGGCTTACACAAGAAGTAACATTTGTGCACCAGACTAGATGAGGTCTTGCCTTGGATATCTGGGAGGTAGATATGCTCCTACCACCCATATATCCTTGCCTCCTGTGGACAGACTAATTTAGAGGGAATCCTGTGGTAGACGACTAGTTGGAGGGCATATCTTTGTCTTGTTGAATTTGAAACCTATTTATTCCTCATGTTTTCAGTACAGTCATATTCAATCACATCAAAGATATGCTCCAATAATAGCAAGAGAAGGTTCATGTTGCCATGGTTGGACTGACAAATAAAGTGAAATTAGGGGACTAGAGAGATGGATCACTGGTTAAGAGCACTGGTTGTTCTTGCAGAGAACCAGGGTTCAGTTCCCAGCACCCACATGGTGGCTAACTATTGTCTGTAACTCTAGTTTCAGGGACTCTGATGCCTTCTTCTGGCCTCTACGGGCATTGCATGCGTGGGTGCACTTATATACACACAGGTGAAACATTCTCATACAAATAAAACAAAATTAAATAATTAAAATGAAATTAGCATTTCTTGTCTTTTCCCATTCTTTGAACCAAAGGATAAGTTTTTGCCAAAGGGAGGGGTGAATCTAGAGGGAGAACATAAAAGCTTTGAGGGTGAATTACCATAGGCCTTGAGGAAATCCACCTTTCCTCCTATTCCTCCTCCTCCTCTTCCTCCTCCTTCTCTTCCTGCTGCTCCTCTTCTTTTTGTTGTGTCATGAATGTGTATGTACATATTTCTGTGCGTACATATGTGTGTAGGAGCCAAAGGATGACTTTGAGGGCCTTTCTCAAACACACTCCACTTTATTAATAGAGTTTCTCCCCAAACTTGGAGTTTACTGACTGATTAGAATGGGCTGGCCAGCAAGCCCCAGCGATCCTCCTGTCTTACTGTGCACCCCTCCCCCAGCCAGTGTGCCACTACACCTGGCTATTTATATGGGTTCTGAAGAGCCAAATTTAGGTCTTCAGGCTTGGCAGCAAGTATTCCTTAGCACCACTCCCACCCCCTTTTGGTAGGGAAAGAAGCATTATTCCCACAATGTCTCAAATACTAGTTCTGTAATTCCCCAAGGACATGTGGTTATAGCTTAAGATATTAAAGTTATAATTAAATGCAAATGTTGTCAACACACCCTAGCTGACATCTTGCCCAGCTTACTTAAAAAGCACCAATCTCTATTAAGTTGGTGAATGCAAAATTTTAGACTGATTCTTGATTCCTTCATCCCCAAATTCAGTTGCCATTAGGATAAGCCTAATTTTCCTGTAAGAGCCACAGACTTTTCTCCTTGTCACCTTGGCCTTTCACCTGGGCTGCTGGGGTGACTTGCTAATCACTGCTTTGACACTTGCCCTATGGTTCACATATCAATTAGGAGCAGCTTTATGCAATTCAGTATTTATTAAAACTGTGCTGAAAATCCTGCAATTCAGAATGAACCTGAAGTTCCTTAAACTAACGCATAAATCCAAGGGTCACCTGGACCTGCCTGTCCTTTAAAGGGCTTATCTTTTTGTCTCTTCAACCACCATATTCCATCTCTGAGTATACTGGTTACTTTTCTTATTGCTGGGACAAAAGGTCTGACCAAAGCAACTAAAAGAAGGGAGGGTTCGTTTCGGTTCATAGTAGGAAGGTAAAGGCCATCATTGTGGGGAAGGCATGACAGCAGGAGCATGAAGCAGCTGGTCACACTGACTCCAGAGTTTGGGAGCAGAGCGGTAAGAATACTGTTCTCTGCTCACTTTCTCCTTTTTCTGCAGACTGGGACTTCTGTCTACGTGGGACTTCTGTCTACGGAATGGCGCCATGCACCCACGGGTCTTCACTCCTCAGTCAAGTCAATCTAGAAGTTTGTTAATGTCAGATTTGTCAAGTTGACAGTTAAGAATAACCATTCCAGGGCTGGAGAGATGGCTCAGCAGTTAAGAGCACTTGCTGATCTTGCAGAGGCCCTAGATTCGGTTCCCAGCACCAACATGGTGGCTCATAACTGTCCGAACTCCGGTTTCAAGGGATCTGACATCCTTTTCTGGCCTCTGCAAGCATTGCACTCACATGGTTCACTTACACTCATGCCAGCAAAGCATTCATACAGATAAAACTAAATATAAATAAATAAAAACTTTAAAAAGATTATCACAAGTCCGCCTTTGCTAACTTGACATCTGACACTTTTTATTTTCTTTTGGTCTTTTTGAGACAGGGTCTCCCTGTAGTCCCAGTTGTCCTGGAACTCACTATGTAGACCAGGCTGGCCTTGAACTCACAGAGATCCACCTGCCTCTGCCTCCCAAGTGTTGGGATTAAAGGCATGCACCACCATGCCCAGCCTGAACACATTTTTAATTCATAACATTTTATCTCTGATCCTTATAGAGTCATAGCCATTTCATAATGCAAAATGCATTTAATATAGCTTCAAAAGTCCCCAAGTCTTTAACAGTCCCAACTCTTCAAAAGTATAAGTGTAGTGTCTCTTCTGAGACTCAGGCAATCTCTTAGCTGTATGCTTCAATAAAATCAAAACCAAGTAATTGTAATTCCAATACACAATGACATAGAATAAATATTCCCATTCAAAAATGAAAGAATAGTAGCTTAGCAAGGAAAGATCTGGCCAAGGCAAGACCAAACCCCAACAGGGAAAACAACTAATCCATGTCAGTCATATGGGGCTCATGATAGAATCATCTGGTCTCTGACAACCTCTCTCTTCCAGCTCTGCTGTCTGTAAGACATGTGGCCTCTTTCTTGGGCTGGTTCTACTCTGTGCCAACAGCTTTCTTTGGTTGATGTTCTATATAGCCTTGGCATCTCCAACATTCTGGGGTCTCCATTGCAAGATACATTTCCCCTTCCCAGACTCATGTGATGCCATCTAAGGGATTCTTTGTAGGGACTCCAATCCTGCCTCACATTGCCTGACTTCAGCAGCTTTCTATAATCTTATTACAAGCCTTCATAGTCCTTGTATTTTTCTTTTCTGTTGTGATTACACCATTACCATAAGCAACTTAGGGGAGTGAAGGGTTTCAGGTAACAGTTATCACTGAGGGAAGTCAGGGCAGGAGCTCAAGCAGGAACTGAAGGAAATAATGTGAAAGAATGTTGCTTATTTGCTCATCTGGCTTGTGCTCAGTCAGCTCTCTTAGTACAACCCACACCCACCTGCTCAGGGGTTATACCAGGCACAATGGACTGATTCTTCCCACATTAATCATAAATCAAGATAATCTCTCATAGACAGGGCCACAGGCCAATCTGATGTGGCAAATATCTCAACTGAGCTCCAGGTGATTCTTGGTTATGTCAAGTTGATGATAAAAACTAACCAGGATAACTCCCTCACTACTACATCTTTCATGCCTACAAAATAAGTACTATGTGGCTGATACTGCCAAGTTCTGCTACCAGCGAAAGAAGTACTATAACCTAACTAGGCTGCATGGACCACATCTGCAGTAGCCTCTATGTGCCTTTGTGACTGACCCTGATGAATCACATTCTTAGGGAGTAATTTTTCAAGCAGGAAACCCCTATAGTAGCTTTCTCAATTTATGTACTTTCCTCTTAAATGAATTTATATTTTTCCAAGATGAAGGTTTTTCATGGGTGAGGTCTTACCCTTGGGGTAGAGCCTCAGGCTACACTTTAATGGCATGAATTTCTTTACCAATTACAGTTGCTTTCTAACCTACCTTGTTGGCCACTTAAAACTCTCTCACATCCCTTTCTCCATCAAATGGCACATTCTTTCATTCCTTTCTGCACATTACTGCAGACCTGGATGAGAGCAGGGAGTAGTGTCCACACCACAGCCTGAATGCTCTCTTGTCTTTAGATTTACAAATTAATTGGTCCATTGCTGCTGAATTCAGCCTCACAACTTGTTAGGAGAGGGACCCAGATTCTTTTCCAGGGTTACATACGAATGGCGCCTAGCCCAGTTCCCAGAATTCTGATTCCTCTGAAACCGTGGGCCTGCACTCTTCACGTTTCTCTCAGCATGCTGGCTTTTCTGAACTCCAACCAGAATGGCTCAGTAAGCTCTACTTAGAACATTCTAGGATTTTTCTAGAACAAGGTCCAAACATTTCCACCGTCCTTCTGTAAACCAATTTCTAAGGGACTAAGAATCACACAGCCAAGCTTCTCACAGCAATGGCCCCACTTCTTAGAGTCAATTTTCTGTATTAGTTGTCTTCCTAGCTGATATGAGACAGAAGGAACATAAGGAAGGAAATGTTTATTTTGCCTTACAGTTCCAGGGTACAGTCCATCCTGGTGGGGAAGACATGGTGGTGGGAGTGTGGTATGGGACAGCTGATCACTTTGTGTAGTCAGGAAGCAGACAGATGACTCCTGCTGCTTCATGGCTATCTCCCTTTCATTCAGCTTTGAAGTCATCCACGGAATGGTGCCACCCACACATAGTGTGGATGTTCTCAGGTAAATAAATCTAGAATCTTCCTTAGAGACACTCATAGAGGCCTGTCTCCTAGTTGAGTCTAGATCCGTCAAGTTAAAAATACAGCTTTATAGTCACAAGGATGTTCCTCAAATGTGTGGCAAACTAGTTTCTGTGATAAAGCATTGCAGAAATTACTTTCCTCACACTCTTGAATTTCTTTTTTGTTTTTTTCATTTAGCTGGTTCCTTGTCAATCAGATTTCTTTTCAATATCATTTCTTTGGTTGACAGTCCTCCACATCTTATCACTAAAGTAGCCCTGTGCTTACTTCTTTGCCTGTTTTCTTCTGCTAGTAGGTAGGCTTCAGGAGATCAGGGACTTTACCTGTCTTGCTGACTTCTGCAGTATATTGAGGGCAGAAAATGTGCTGACACAGGCAAATGTCAATGAATATTGCTAAAAAGAGAAACTAACCCTTGTAACTAGCCATCATGATTCAGAACGATTTCATTATTGCCACCCACTCACCTGAAGCCCCAAGGAAAACAGAAGACAGGGAAAGGTTTGAGTGGGTGTGGGAAGAAAAGAGGCTTGAGATAAACTAACCTCTTCTGGTTCTCAACTACACGGATGGGCTTGCAGAACAACAGTGAAGATATCCACAGTGACAATTCTACAGTTAAGGTGTCCACCTTAGCTGTTAGGGATGCATAGTATAAACTAAACTATACCTGCTAATCCAGTGTTTGTGCTTATTTGTCAAAACTGGCTGGGGTAAAAAGAAATAACCCTCTAGTCACTCAGTGATTTAAATCAACTTCAGTTTACTTCTTGTTCATGATATGCTTTCATCACTTTTGTTTATTGTAGACCCCAAGTGACCCAGTCAGATGGAAGTGATAGGTGTACCAAAAAGGAAGAGAGGAAGAGAGAGAGAGAGAGAGAGAGAGAGAGGAAAGAGAGCAATAGATTACACATTGCTTTTAAAGCTTCTACCTAAAAGTGACGTGTGTCACCTCTGCTACCATGTTATTTGTCAGTGCAAGCTATGTCACCATCTAAATTCAATTGACTGGGAAAACAAATGGAAAAGAAGATATCTGATGTCTACCACCAGCTAATTATCTGCTTAGCAAGCATTATGTTCTCTTTTTTCCACAGAATATGTACACTCACTATCTCACTCGAAAAATAACACCAAAGTGCTATCCAGTCTCAACAAAGTGGGTTCAGTGTGGTCCCTTATGACCCGCAGATTTAGAACTTGCAAAAATAAGCTACCTGCCCATTCAATGTCTAACAAAAAATGGAAGATCAAGAACAGTATAAGAATAAATACCCATTCAGAAATGGGAAGAAAGGAAGAGATAGGTAATCACTGATCCATGGAAACTACATGAACATGTTGGGTAAAAGTGATGATCCTTGGGTGATACAAAATAATCCTTGAATAGGCTCAAATTTTTCAAACCAGAAGGGATGAGCACTTTTCCTTTCGATGTGTGAAACAGTGGGTCCCCAGGGTCATTAAAAGTCTCAGCTGCTTTTTTGATAAACTCTTATTCCTTCTTTATCAATAAAGCCTTTTAAAGATTTAGTAAATGTCTGTTAATTAATTTTTCTTGTCTGCCCCGATCATTCCTTTCTCATTTTACTGGGCTGACCTCTATGAACCACATCATCTAGGCTTTCTTACACTTTGGAATTTGGTGGTTGGTGACTGGGAGACAGAGGCAGGTAAAAGAAGGGCAGGATTTCAGAGACAACTCCATGAAGTTCTGTGGTCACTGGTTCCTGAGAAACTCACTGTCCCTAATTAGCACCTCAACTTGACACTTCTCTGTGAACCACTTCTTTAGTAAATTTTCTTCAGTAACATGATTGTATATCCATTTGCCTAGCTGATCCTTCTGTGACATTATTCCTAGGGAGACACAAACAAAAGTCTACTCATCCCAGATAGAGAACCAACAACACACCAAAGTAAGGGCACCACCAAAGTCCAACTTGGCAAACCAGTGAGTTTTATTGGGGTTACTTAACAGGAGTACAGGTGAGGAGAAGAAATTATTCAGACAGCTGCAGCACTAAAACCCCAGGCCAGCAAGGGTGATGACTCACATAAGCTGGAAACCTGAAGCTCACTGCCCAAACTGCAGGCAGTGTGACAGGTTGAAGAGTGTCTTTTTCAGCAGCTCAATGGTTCTGAGCCTCTTCCAGGCAGCTCAGGTTATCTGAGAGCCTCCTCTCAGCAGTCCTTACTACTTATGTATGCTTGTAGGGGAACAGGCCTAGTGTATCTGGTCAGTTTCAGGGACAAACTGAAGCCTTTGAGTTGCTTACTTCCGGGGCTTAAGCTTCCTTGCAGGATGGAATGTTTAATTTCCTTTTTAAACATCCTGTGTCTTAAGGAACTTCTCTCCAAGATGGAAGGTTTTATCAATGAAGAAATTGCTACACAGCACTAACAAATACAGCTTCTTGACTATTTGAGTCAAAGAGCTAGATGTATTAATATGCAACCAAAGATCCTTTCTTGATATATTCCTCAGGCTTTCTCTTTCTCAATTTAATTTCGCGAACTTTTAGCTGTATGATATCTGATCCAACTGGAAACATGTACTAGCTTTTCTTGAAATACTTTATTGCATTAAGCAGTGGTATATATTCTCTTTATATTAGTTGTTAGGGCTGCCATAACAACATACCTTAAACTATAGTGTTAGTAATAGAAATGTATTTTCCCACAGTCTGGCGTCTAAAAATGTAAGAAGAGTGCATTGGCAGGTTTGGCTGTTCCTGTGGCTTCTGGTCTTGGTTTATAATACCATAGTTCACTCTGTTCTCACACGGCCTTTTCTCTGGGTGTAAGTTCAAGTGACTTGGTGTTCTCCAGAGAGATAGAACCAAGTGGATGTCAATATTTATAGATTTGCCTATCTAGCTATTATTTCTCTATTATCTGTCTGTCCATTTATTTATCATCTATCCCCTCCCTATATTCTGATCTATCTATCTATCTATCTATCTATCTATCTATCTATCTATCTACATTTTCTTTCTATTTACCTACTTATCATCAATCTATCATCTCTCTGTCAATCATTTATCCATCACCTATCCATCTAGCTATTTTCATCTATCTATCTATCTATCTATCTATCATCTATCCATCTATCTATATCTATCTGTCATCTATCTATCTATGTATCTATCATCTATCATCTATCTATCTATCTATCTCTATCTATCATTTATCTATCTATCTATCTATCTATCTATCTTTTATCTATCATCTAGCTATCAATCATCTATCTACCTACTTATCATCTATCTGTCATCTATTTACCTATTTATCATCTATCGATCATCTATCTATCCAGCTTAAGCAGAAGCTACCATCTATCAATATTAGCTTACATGTACAAAGCCTGAGAAGTCACACTATCTGCCATCTTCAAGCTACAGATCCAGGAAAGTAGTGGATCAGAAGCAGGAAAGCTGCTATGCCAATCCTAGTCTGAGAGTAAATGACAGGTGTCCTGGAGTGAGACAGGAAATAAAAAGAGGCTAATTCCTCCTTATTTCTCTGTCTTTTGTTCCATTCAAGGCTTTGATAGATCGGATGATATTCAACCACAACAGGGGAAGATAGTCAACTTTGCTAAAACCATCAACTTAGGGTTAGTCTCATTTGAAACCCCCTCATATGCTCAGAAACAATATTTAATCAGGCATCATGCCAACTACTTAAATCGACAAACATTTTAACCATCATTACGCCTGATATTTTATTCTCTCGCCTTGTAAGGGCACTAGTGATATTGGATTAGGGCCTCTCCCTAACAGCTTCATTCTAACTTAATCATCTTTCCAGAGGCTGTAAGATATTTTCTGAGATACTGGCATCAGGACTTCAGTATATGAATTTTGCAGCAGACACCATGCAGACCACAACCTCATGATATGTCTGTTAGCTCAATGCTGTTAGGCCTTTGCCTCAAAGAATTTAAATCTTATGTCTATTGAAGAGATGATGTCGCCTACCCTGAAGGTTCCTAGATTTCTGAATACTTTTTTCATTATTTTTTATACATTGATCTTTGTAAGCTATGTGGTCATTTCTAAGGTCATTTCTTTCTGTGGTGCCTGGCCAAATATACATTAACAAATCATTAACATTGTTTTCACCCCTCCCCAACCCTACAAATAAATTGCCTTTCATGCTATCCTAAGAAATCATTTCACCAAGTATTTTCCTATAACATTACTGGTATTACATCGTTCTAGCCCCCGGGATAGTTTGCTCTCTGTTACCCAGCCCTTAGCCACTGCAACACATCTCAGGATTATTTGCTGACAGCACTCATGTCAGGCTACCTGTTTTTCTGTTATCCAAGCCAGACTAGATTTGCATCGAAAGAACAGACATATTTCTAGCTTAGACTGCATATTTCATCATTAATCATGAGTTTCTGGTAGACTGATAGAGATCAGCTTGGGCATGCCCATGGGCTAGGCTCCAGGGCCAAAGGACCATTAGTGTTTAGAGCTCTCCTCCCTGGACGTCTTGGCCTATCATTTCAGTACCTGGAAGGTGGCAGCAGGAGGATTAGGAATTCAAGACCAAAATGTGTTTGAGGCTAGCCTGTGCTACATGAGACTATGTCCCAAAAGAAAAAAACAAAAAAACAAAAAATAAAGTCTTTATTTAGGACACATGGCTCTCCTTTTCAACATATTGATCAAAAAGAGTCATGTAGTTCTTTTTGACTAAAAGGGAAAGGCAATTTCTAATACACTTGAGAAGAGAATCCCCTAAACAGTATTAATTATTATTATTCAGGACCAACCTTCAGTAATTGGTATTTAGTTCTAGAAACTAAGAAAAAAAATTGGGGAAAAGAAAAATTTAGGATCATAAGTGAATCTTGGGTCCATGGCTATATTTTTGCTCTCTGGGAACTGTGCCATTATTCCCCTAAGCTCCCAGAAGACTCTCATAATGTCCCTTGATGCCACAGAATCACAGATAGATTCAACCCTCCTGGTACTAGCTACAGGTGGTGTATCATTTGGTAATTTCTATACCTTTTCCAAAAAGTTGTCTAAGAAGAGTCAGTTGAAACTCTCTTACACTTTATTGGACTTGTGATATGAACACTATGGATCTCATTGTGTTCCAGATGCATTTCAAAAGTGAAGTCATATTTAAATTTGTCATTTCCAAATAAGAAAGGTGTTTATTGTTATGCACCGCAAAGCAGACTGGCAGATGTCACCAGCAAATGGTAAGACATTCTTCTAGGGCTCATTACTTCTATAAAACAACTACGTATCAGTTACCATTTCTGACACAGAATATAAATTCAACACAAATGACAAAATATTACTGTGGCCATGAAACTCCAGTGCAGCAAGGAGTCTTTAGGAAGTCAAAGGACAGGTGAGGTTAACCACAACACCTCATATTCTGAAGAGACTGGTAATCCAGGGAATCGATTAAAGTAGTCTCCAGTTTAAAATAGATGTGTCTGTCACAGGAATCACTGAGTGAGTTAAAAATGGAACCAGGTAGAAAGCACAAAGTGAAAAATGTGCATAAAATTAGATTGTTTTGATTAGCTACAGACTTTTTTCAAAACCTTCTCTAGGAATAAATTATTTTGCTTAAAATCTTTCTCCCATTATTTAATCTTTGTCTCTGATTCAAAGTGATTCTTTTTCTTAAAAAATACAGTTCTAATTTTGTCATTTCCTTCTTAGAATTAGTCTGTGTGGAAAGAACTAGGCTGCCATTAGAAAAGGGTCCTAATTCCTGCATTCACCAAGCTTAATGTCACCTCTCTAGACCATTTATTTATTTATTTATTTTTGTTATTTATTTATCTATCGGAACATGTTTATTTATTCATGCCATAATGTAATTATAGAAACATTGTCAAAATGACCTAAGTAAGATAGAACAATAAATGACTAACACAAAGTTTTCTTACTTAAGGATACTTAAGAAGGAACTGGAGAGATAATTGAGCAATTAAATCCCTTGCTGCTCTTCCAGCAGATCCAAGTTCAGTTACCAGCACACATGTTGGGGGCTTACAGACACCTGTACCTCTAGATCCAGGGAATCTGAATCCTTGCTGGTCTACATGAACACGATATGCATATGACACACCCACATATACTCATCTATCCACCCCTGACACACAAACATGTAAGTAAAAAATAAAAATAAGACTGCATAACAAGAAACAATGCCAGACAGGAGATACCTTCCTTTGAGTTGTTGGCCAGGGTGGCCCAAGAGGCTCCCAGACAGTAGGCCAGCATAGAACTGGGAAAATGAATAGCAGATACCAGTCTTATCTAAAGGAACTGCTAGATGGTGAAGAGCTGATCTCCCTAAAACAAGAGACTCTAGATAGGCTGACTAGACTCTCAATGGATGGACTTGCACTGGGGAACGGCTGGGGACACTGACAACACAGTGGGCAGTAACAGGGATGACAAAGTATATGGGCTCCAGGGGTGGGGGTAGGCTATGGGAAGGTGCCATTTGGGATGCGGGTATAAAGATGAATAAGATTGTTTGGGATGTTCTGTATGAAATACACACCAAAAAATCAATAAATAAAAAAATGAGTAAAAAATCATTTTAAATAGATACTTAAAATATACTAGCTCCATGTATAGACAGGATATCTCCATTTGCATAACTGTATAATATTAGTTGAGTTAAGGATTTTTAATATGAGATGAAGAATCATTTACAAGTAAAAAATGTGACTTATTCATTACTTAATGAAGTAGCATTTATAAACCATACACCAATCATGGTGCTGAGATTAATGATGGTTCTGGTATGAATGTTTATGTTCCCCCAACTTCATATATTTAAATATTTATTTTTATTTTATGTGTATGAGTGTATTGCCTGCATTTATGTAAATGCACCTGTGTTGTAGAATGCCCTAGGAGGACAGAAGATGGGGATGGATCCCCTGGAACTGGAGTTATAGACGGTTGTTAGCTGCCATGTGTGTGCTGGAATTCGAACACAGGTCTTCTGAAAGAGCAGCCAGAAGCTTCCTTTATTGTTTTTGTTTGCTAACTATAGATACTTTTCTCATGCAGTTTAAGTTATGGCATTAAATCAGAAAAATGTATACGTCTCACAGACAAGAAATTGATTATCTCATTCTTTTCAAATATTTTATGGAGAACTATAAAATTCTTATACTTGATGTGACACATTGTTGTGGTCAAGTCTCTGGACAAATTAAATTTGTGTTTTGTTCTATGAGTTAGTACTATCTTATTTTCTAAATGAATATTGCCAGATAGGCAGTCCATGAAAATACCTTAAACTGCACAACTTGTGAAATCATTGCATTTTTTGTCAACATGAATGTTGAGGAGTCTACAGAATGCCTACAGGGTCCCCAGGGTAGGTATGTTACCTTATTCTCCTTTTTTTTTTTAAGCAGAAGAGGGAGGAGAGGCAGAGACTGAGGCAGTTTCATGCTTTATGGATAACACAGGGCTATCATCATTGCAGCCAGTTTGGACTTCTTAGTGGATTTTGTCAGCATCATCCTGAATCCCTTCCCTGCTCTACTCCACAAGCTCTCTACATCATCCTTTGATTTCAAAGTTGCAAATTGCCTGTCTCCTTCATTCTTATAGTCCT
The DNA here is from genome assembly GCF_000622305.1 of Nannospalax galili. Classification (NCBI taxonomy): domain Eukaryota; kingdom Metazoa; phylum Chordata; class Mammalia; order Rodentia; family Spalacidae; genus Nannospalax; species Nannospalax galili. Next base: position 7,401,886 of record NW_008358101.1, read on the forward strand.
CAATATATATTTACTAAGTAAATTTAGGTGAACAAAATAACAAATATTTGAAAATCAGCCTCTCCTGACCTTCCTTTTAAATAAAAAGTCTTCTGAATTCATAACCTGTGTAGTCTGTGAGTATAATTTTTTCTAGCTACATATTTTCCCTAAACTTTGGTCTGTGCAAGCTCTGACTGCTCCTTGCCCTCCAGACTGAAAACTGGTGGGTTTGCACCATCCTTTTAGGTATGGAAGCCTCTGGATTCCCCCAGCATTTTTAGTACTGCCAGTTTTAGTACGTTATTGGTCCTGTGAACTGAAATCAGACATTCTTCATCGCTACCATGTCCTCTCAGAGGTTCTTGTCCTGATTTACTAACTCTCATCATCTAAAGCAGGATCCCAATTTTTTACATGAAGTCGACTTTACATATCACATAGTTTTAGTCACATGTCTTTTTCTGTTTTTTAAATTTAGTGTTTAAAAGGTCTGGGCTTTCTTAGCTCAGAAGTTTTTTATTTTTGAAAAAATTTTAAAGATTTATCTTTATTTTTAATTATGTATATGAATGTGTATTTGGGTGTATGCATGGCATATGCAGGTGCAGGTGCCCCTGGAGTCCAAAAGGGGGTATTAGATCCCAGGGAGTTGGAATTACAAGAAGTTGTGAGCTCCCCAACATGGATGCTGGGAACAAAACTCTGATATTCTGCAAGAGTGGTACTTGCTTTTAACCATTGAAACATCCCTCCAGACTTCAGAGGTCTTATACTAAGAGGCTTTGGGGTAAATTTGGCCCAGGCTGCCATTTGTCATACTTGACTAAAGTCAAAATCATCCTGAAAAGCTATGGGTTGACATAAGTATGGTCCTCTGTGGCATCTCAAGAGGGAATTACATGTTATTGTTCTAAGCATTCATTATATGTAGTGAATCAAGTCTTCTTATAGATCTAGAATGATATTTCTATGTAAATACTTGGGATAATTACTAGAGTAAATGAGGCTTTGGAACCTACACACTTATTCACTTAAGAGCCATTAAGTCAGCGAAGGCATGTGCTCTGGTTGTGTTATACATTATGAAATTAAAGATAAATGGAATGTGGGCTTTTGTTTACCTCAGAAACATCATGTTCAGTGAACTGTAAGAAATTATGAAAATAATTTCCAAAGCTATTCTCTAGCAGAAACAATGTGAGAATCCTAGTGACTATTTCTTTTTCAGTTATGTAGTAGCTCTGCTGTAGGAGAACATTTCCTTTGCTTTATGGGGCAGGGATCTGTGCTATGCAGACCAGTTGAGATTTGCCTAGAAAACTGTAATGCTCTTTAACCATACTTGTCCATGGGTAGACTGAGTTCAACCTAATCCTTACTTTGCCATTAACTATGTGACATTCAATAATTAATCTCTTAATTAATATCAATAATTAATCTTTTAAGATGAAGACAAAGATTATACTTATTCCAATGAATTGTTATATGAACTTCAATGAGATGAAACACTCCAAATCGTAAAGCAGAAAAGCTCAACAGAAGCTAGCTGTCTGTAAGGGGCTTCAGAGACTCACTTTTATTTTCATTAGTCATATCCAATGCCACAGCCATTTATTTTCAGTAACAACATCAATAGCAAGGACATATCTGTAATGTTATCTAATTGCATTGGCCTCCTCAGGAACTGGGCTCAGCTCTGAAGGTAAAAGATTACCCAATAGGGAATCTACAAATGTTGAAAATGTTCCATTCTAGAAAAATGGGTTGATTTCCTCTCCTTGCAGTAAATTGGCTGTGATAGGGTGGAGCAGGGAGAAAGGGGAAGCCTCACTTCAACAAATTCCTGGTTTGAACTTACTTGTTTCTTTTGAGAGCATCTCTCATGTAAGCGGGGAAAAGACTGACTGGTCAGGATTCTGAAGAAAGGACAAAGCAACTACCTCTTAGAGAATTTTTGTGTTGTGCTTGGGGTTTGCATTCTCAGTGTGCACATAGCCCTGAGAAACAGAACTTACAGTGTGTATATATAAAATCTGAAATACATATTGCCTGTGAAACTTGGCCAAGGTCTCCGCTTTGGTGTGTAAGTAGCTTGACTTTGAATTTGGGTACATTTACTTCAGATCCTGGCTTTTAATTCCAGTTTTCTATTACAATATAGAACAAAGATTTTTGTGAATTCCATTTGCAATTAAATTTTTTCTTGTGTCACATTTAAAAAGAAGAAGAAAAATAGGTGCAAATTATTTTAATAACATTTAACCAATTATATCTAAAATGTTTCCATTTCAATAGTTAACCATATTTTATTATTATTATTAATTATTATTATTATTATTTTGGTTTTAGTTTTTGAGGCAGGGTTTTCCTTAGCCCCAGCTGGCCTGGAACTCCGATTGTAGACAGGCTGGCTTCAGCTTATGGAGATCCACTTGCTTCTACCTCCCAAGTACTGGGATTAAAGGTGTGAGCCATCATACCCAGCCCAACCATATATATTTTAATGATTTATTTTATGGTTTTTTTTTTTACAGTTAACTTTGAAATTAGTATGTAATGAACCCTTCTGTCATACCTCAAGTGGTAGTCCAAATAGCTACATGTAGCTGGTGCATTTAATGCCAGAAAGCATGATTCTAGCTATGCTAATCTTAGCTGGAGTAACACAGCTTTCTATTTCTATTTCTTAAGAATTACCTTGGTTTTTAAATTATATTCACAAATGTAGAGTCCATGAGTACTAAAAGTGAAATAAGTTTGAAAAACTTAAAGAGAAAAAAACCTAAATAAATAGACGTAACATTGTCATTGTTTGGGGCTTTCTAATAATACCTAATAAAGCTGAGTTTCTTAAGTGCCTTCTGTCAGCTTTCTGAAATATTTTAAGTCCAGCTGCATGCCCATTTAAGAACACAAGGTTCATTTACCATATTTCCCCCTTGGCCAAGCAGAAACCTAAAAATAAACTCTTAAGTTCTTAGGTTTGACCTGTTTATATAAATATCCGTTTGCAGTTGTTATTTTAGCAAAAGAAAAATCCAGTCCCTTAAGTCATTTAGTCGTAAAAACTTTAGGAAACCCATTTCTCCCCTGAACACTTCCTTCCTCTAACTCACATACAAACCCAGGGGCCAGGGTAGGAGGAAGTGAAAATTCAATTTCTGGCTTTTTTTTCCGCACAAGGGAACAAAAAGCAACAACCCTCCCATGCCGCATTCTTTCATAATTTTCTTTCTCATGCTGAATTTTAAATAATGATAGTGTATTAAAAATAATTCCCTTAATACAAAGTTTCTTTCTCTATCCTTTGGTTCAGGGCTTTGGTTCTGAGGCATAGTCCTTCTCCCTGAGCTGGAAATGCCCTGTAGCAGACCCAGTGTTGCATATCTGCCCCTGTGAAGCCCAGCCAATGTGTCCTCAACCCTGACACGCCGGGAGTGCTTATCACAAACAATTGACTTTATTCAATTAGAGTGAAGGCAAATTTTGTATACACTTTTGAAAAACATTTTATGTGTATGAATGTATTACTTGCATGTATGTAGGTATACCTGTGTTGTGCAATGCCCAAGGAGGTCAGAAGAAGGCATCAGATCCCTGGAACTGGAGTTATGAACAGTTGTTAACTGGCATGTGGATACTGGGAATCAAATTCAGGTCATCTGCAAGAGCAACCATGCTCTTAATCACTGAGCCATCTCTTAGCCCATATCCACTGTTTTGAAAGAAAATTATTTTATTTTCAAATATAATGGAAATACTTAGGATAAATGTTCTCATGAGAAAAGAAGGATTTATAAGGAACAGACAGGTGTAAAATGTGTTTGAAATTCCTGGAAATTAAAAGACTGCTCCAAGGGTTTCTCCTTGAACCTGTCTTAAATACATTTTAATATAAACAAAATGTAAAAATTAAATAAAAATAGAACTTACACAAGAATATTTGTGTACTTTTGATCAGAGACGAGACATTGAAGTAAAACAGAAACTTAATTGTGCTAAAGTGAATAGATGAGTTTGGGCATATGCTTTATATAGAACAGTGAATCGGGAAAAATATATGCAGTAAAATATTATCAGAGGGCTGATAAATGGGCCTGAGGGTGTAGTTCTTGGTGTATCACTTGCTTAGCATGTATAAAGCTCTAGGTTTGATTCCCCAGCACCAAAAAAATCTAATAATAAGTCATATTCTAGATATGCATATGGCTACCAAAAATAAAGTAAAAAAATAAGAAAATAGACAATAAATATCCTATTTTTCACTAGTGAATCAAGGAAATGCAACTTATAAATTTTATAAAAAGTACATGGAATTTTTCACCCACAAAATGAATACAGACTTACTAAAAGAAAAAGATGGAGCTGGGGAGATGATTCAGTACATAAAGTGCTTGCTGGCAAGCCTGAAGACCTGAGTTCTAATCCCCCAACCTCATGTAAAATCTAGAAAAGCCAGGTAAATGCTGTAATCCCAGCACTGTCCAAAACAAGACAGGGAATCGCCAGGACTGCCTCCTGACCCTAGCTGAATGCATGAACTCTAAGTTTAGCAAAGGATCCTGCCTTAGCAAATAAAGTGGACAGCCATCAAAGAAGACGACTGATGTCAACCTCAAGCCTCCACATACATGTACACGTGTGTGTGTCCAGACACATGCAAACACACATACATACGTGCAAATAATAGACACATGTAAAAAAGAAGGAAGGAAAGAAAGAGAAAGAGAAAAAAGGAAGGGAAGAAAAAAGAAAGGAAGGAAGGAAGAAAAGAAAGAAAGAAAAATCAGCACCTCCACTACATGACTACTGAAAGAGAGAATTGCTCTAATTCTTTTAGAAGTTCTCTTGGCAATAGGGATTACAACTTTAGGCACTACAGTGCTTTAGAAATCTCACCTGTAGATCTTTTAGTGTCAGTCCACAAACACATATGCATTACAGAGTTTATTATAAAATTTTAATGTGGCAAGAACCTGGAAACAAACTGGGTGATTGAGTAAGTTATGATGTGGTCACAGTCTGGGATATTACTTTTCTGTTACAGTTAGTAAGATTTATATACATCATCCAGGAAGTGGGGGCTCTGAGACGGTCTTGACTTTCCTCAAATCACAAATTGGGGAAGGAAGAGGTGGAACTTCCTCTTTCTACTTCGCTGTGTGTACAGAGACTTCTCTCCTACCCATTGGTCACGATCAGACACCTAATCTGAGTTTCAGCAGAAGCCAAGGTGGGGAAGAAAGTCTTTCTTGGGAGTTTCCCAAACAGGAGTTGCTTTTGCTGCAGGATTTGAGATAATCTTCAGGGAATCCAGGAAGCCTGTCCTGGTCTTGTTAGAGAATGCCCCCTGACTCCTGAGCAATGAGGTGTATCTAGGTGCAGGTGACCTGGCTTTTTCCTCAGTTATCTTCTGATTTCAGTTAGGCTGAGTATCTGACATTGATTAGGATTCCCAGGTCTATTGTTTCTTCTTCTCATCTCACACTTTTCAGATCATACACCAATTATCACATTTCTCCAAGTATCATTTAATACTAGTTGCATAGAAAATTGTGATGATCTTTATTCTGGCTACGTAACTATTTGAGAGATAGCAAAAATACAAAATAGCATCATTTTTTAAAATTGTGGGAGATTCAATAAATATAACATGAATTTCTTTGATTAGAATGCTCAAATAGAGTGTGCTTAAAACAATGTGTAACTTAAAAAATGGAATTAGAGATAACATAGTAGACTTCATGAAGTTTCTGCTGACTTCCATCAATAGCATTAATGCTGTCTGTCTTTGTTTGGAACATTTGAGTGGTTTATCTCTCATAACTATGTGAAGTTAAAATAAAATTATATTCATTCTATATAATGAGATATAATTTGTGTATAATTGAAGATTCAAAGTAATATTTATTATGTCCGTAACTTGCTTTAGGGAACAAACTTAACTTTGAGTGACATTTAATGACTTCAATTAAATTCTTCCTTTAGGCCATTGATTTGTCACCATTCCAGAGAATATGATACTGACGTTGAAGGCAATTTTAAAAGAAGAGTTCTCAAAAATATTTTGACAGTATTAATATCAGCAAAATTAACCCATAGCCTCTGAAGATGACTGCTACAACAGAAACACTGGTCCTTTGGATGCACATATTCCTTCGTGCTTGTTAAAAATTAGTAACGCTGTTTTATAACAGACCAGAAAAAGAGTAAGGATCATTTAAAGCAGTTTCAGGGGTGGGAAGCTTGCGCTGTGCCTTCCGGCTCCTACGGTGGCAGGGAAGTTCCCTTGATTCTCTGCTATGAAAGTCTCCATTTGCTGGCCTTTTTCCAAGGCCTAGGGCCTGTGATCTTTTTATCATTGATTTCTGTGCTTTGCTTACATTTTCAGGTCAGCAACTAAATTCATTTATTAGCTCATTTTCACCTCATTTCAAATAGAACATTATAGACAAAAATCTGCTCTGATTTTACTTTACAATTGTTTCTTTCTCAAGTCCCTAATGTCAGTTTCAAGACAAAGAATATTTTCCAATTAAGATGAAAACGAATATTTTTCCAGCTTTCCACTCAGAGCCGCTGTTTCCCACACTCCAGGGATGGCTTTGCCTAGTTCTTTTCAAATGGCCTTGTGCCATGCTTGTCCCATCCACTGTAAACATCCACCCTTCCCAGGATGTGCAGCTTTGTCTCACCTTACCATTATTTGGCGTGCTTTACGTTCTAATACTTAAATCTTGAGCTCTAAGGGGGCAGGGGGAGCTTGTTCATAGCTGCTACTAAATATTTTATCCATTTTATTTAAAGAATAATTTAATGTCCAGTGAAATTATTTAATTTTTTTTTACAATGGAGTATTTATAAAATATTAAACTCTGCGAAGATATCAAACAGGCTGAACACTGGGGAACAGATGTCAATCAAGGAACCTGTTGTTTGGTTCTAATAAAAACGTGTGTTAAAACATGTGGTGTTTAGAAAGATTTCTATCCACGGAAAGCCTTTAGGTGGTGTCCAGAAGTGTCTGTTCTGATTCAAAACAGCATCTAGATTTCCTTGCAGGTCATGGACCTAGGTAAATCCTTCGTTGACCAAGGTGGCCAGATCTAATTTCAGGTTGAAACTGCTCAGTCTACCTCCCTTTCTCTCTTACCTGCCACAGTGGCCTGGCAATACTGAGCCTTCAGAGTGTATGGCCTAAAGAACACTTCCTAGCAGGCACCAGGCTGCTATGAGTTAAAAAGAAACCTCTGTGGGTTTCACTGCAGAGGTCTGAAGGCCAATTTGTGATCATTATTACATAGCTCATTCTAAGACAACAATAGATATCATGTTTTTCAGGATTGTAGAATGATTTCATTCTCCATTTTTAGAGACATTATGTAAGACTTATGAGATAATCTGTAGAATAATACATAATTTCACATTTTCAATTATTGTGATAAATAGCCTAGTATTATGATTGTATTTAAGTTAATTTGATTTACTATATTTCTTAGATTCTGATTGTCATTAATCCCACATTTTGACCTTCTAACTTTCAAGTGCATCATACCTGAGGCTGCATCTTAGATGTAATGAAATATTTAAATTGATCATTAGGTTATAGAGCACTTTTAGGGGGCTGGAGAGATGGCTCAGTGGTTAGGAGGACTGACTGTTCTTACAGAGGACCTATGTTCTATTCTCAGCACCCACATGCCGGCCAGTAACTCCAGTTTCAGGGGAATCCAATGCCTTCCGACCTCCACAGGCATTGCATAACACAGGTGTACTTACACACATGCAGGAATAACACTCATACACATAAAATAAAAATAAATAATTAATGAATTTATTGTTAATGTGATTAAAAACCTAAAAGTGCTCTTTTATTATTTAATTTTATTTTATGTAAACAGAGTATCTTTTTCTATGATTACTTATATTTGCTAAATGGGTGCTAATCATGATTACTTTAAGTTGTAGACCCCACCTTCAAGTTGCTTGCTATACAGTTCTCTAGATGTTCAAGTATCTTGACTAAGTCCCATTCTTTGGACTTCTGACTCCATTACATGTTCCTCCATTTTGCACCTTTGCCTTTCACTTGCCACTGCCCTCGGCAATGTTTTTCCAGGTAACTTTTGAGTCTCAAAATTTGCACAGAGGGAGCATGCCCATACTTCAACCCCCAACTCACGGTGTCCATTTGAGGGAAAACACATGCCCATACTTCAGTCCCAGCTCCAGTTCACCATTTCAAGTTTGGATGTGCACCAAGACTTAGGCCCTTATCTCAGGTCACCCTAAAATCAGAAGTCAAGCCAAAAATCACATCTCACACCAAGTCTTTACCCAGTACAGTGTTTACTAAGTGATGTTACATTACAGTGATGTCTAAATTAAAACAGCCTGACTCTCAATCAGTTTTAAAGCCAAGAACAGACCAGAACTGCTGAGAACCTGTTCCTTCAGAATTCTCTCAGATCTGTGCTCTCAAACAAGGGCTTGCATTTTTTTTTTCAATTGAAACAGTGTATCTAGCATGAAATGGGGAAGTAAAAGTCAGACCCTTATCTTACCAGAGAAGAATTTTTCCTTTCTGATGCTAGACTTAGACCTGCATGTACACAATCATAAACAGATGTTGTCAGTTTCATCTCATCTATTGTTTGCAACACAAATGGGATAGTCTTCATATCTTACTTGTTTCTAACAAATATACTAAATATCCTGGTTTTTTGCAGTGCTTTCTTGAAGACGCAACACACACACACACACACACACACACACACACATTCATACATTGCTTTTGGGTTAAGGGCAAGGAAGGGTCGTGAGGGATTAAGGCTATTCCCAGGTCACAGATGATCACATGGCTCAGTGAGCTTGTCTACATTATAAATAAGCTAAGATTAATTTTTTGTTTGCAAGATTAAGTAAAAACATTTGTCCAGAGTATGTCCATATTGTAAGAGTACTCCCTACAACTCAGCTCCTGTTCCACTCTACAGCTCTTATTTATAGAGCAATACTCAAGGTCAGCATAATAGGCTGTCTCAGTCCCATACTGTTCATAGTGCTTTTTCTTTGTTTCTGTATCTTATCAGCTTTCTTTTACTTCGGTCACACAATGCAGGCTAGCAGTTCACAGTCTCTGAGACTCAACCTCATGAGAGACAAGAGTGTTCTGTTATTTGAGCATCATCTTTTCCCCATCTCTTTTCAGTCTATCTTTTACCCAAAGTTAACATCTTCCACACTGTTTTACTTTGTTCTTTCCATAACTCCCATTCTATCCTATCCCTCTGCTTTCTATCTAGCTACCTAGTGCTAATCACTAATCCTACCGTAATTTCTTTCTTCTATTTTCTCTATTCTACCCACAATAACTATTGGTTCTACGGGTGTCCCTTCACTCCCACAACTGGTTCTTAAGAAATGACAGTTTTGTGGTTAAATGACACTGTTTTCACAGTGGTTTCAGTTCTGGACAGTGATTAGTTGCAGACAGTACTTAACTTGCACTGGAGTTCTGGGGATAGAGACTGGTGCCCTGGAAAAAAAATCTAAAAGAAAAAAAAAAGTCACCTCAAACCTACTATATAACCTAGTCTTTCCTGAACATTGCAAACATCTCCATTAAAAGTAGAAAGGTGACCTGAATTTCAAAACAACAACAAAAATATCAATCAAATCTAACACCAGCTGGCAGGTCCCAGCACAAAAAAAAACTAGGAGCACAAAAAACCAAAACAACTTGCCTTCTTCAAAATCTACCAATTCCATACTAATGACTATCAATGAAAATGACATAGACAAGATTCTAGATACTTAAATTCAAAAGAATGTTTATAAATATGTTCAAACAACTCAAAGAGGACATGAATATTCCAAGAGAACACAAATGAACATCTGGTTGAAATAAGGAAGTCAATTCAGGATGTGAAAATGAAATTCAATGAAGTGATAGAAATACTGAAGTAAACCCAAACTTAAGTGATATTGGAAATGAAAAAACAATAGGGCTGGAAGTGGTGCACACTCCTCTAATCCCAGCACTTGGAGGAGGCAGAAGCAGGTGGATCTTTGTGAGATAGAGGCCAGCCTGTTCTCCACAAATTTCAGACCAATTGGGGTTATAAGGAGACCCTGTCTCAAAACACAAAAATCAAAACCAAGAAACTGAACAAGCAAACATAAATACAATAGGTCAAATAAAATTTCAGTGCAGAGTCTCACTGAGAGAATGGATCAGATGGAGGACAGAACTTCAGGGCTTGAGGACAAATTGAGGAAATGAATCATTCAATCAAAGAAAATAACACTATTAAAACACACTACACACACACACACACACACACACACAACATGCAGGATCACTAAACACCAAATCTACAAATTGTGGCTATAGAAGGTATTTCAAGGAATAGAACCAGTAAACAAGCAGGTGTCACATTCAAATAGCTGACAAAATACACTTCAAACCAAATCATATTAGAATAAATAGTGACTTTACTGATCAGTGGGTCAATTCTTCAAGAGGAAAGTACAATTCTAAACATATATGCAGCAAATACAGGCTCACTGTATTTCATAAAATAAATACTACTACATATAAAGTCACAGATTAATCCCAACTAATAACAATTGGGTGACTTCAATACTGCATTTTTATCATTAGGCAGATCAACTGTACAAATGAAACATAAATGGAAACACATTAAAATTAAATGATACCATAAATTTAATGGCCTAACATGCTATATTCTATATTCTACAGAACATTCCACCTAAACTCAAATTAAAACAGATTATTCTCAGCAGCATGGAGTTTTCACTAAAATTGAGCCTATATTAGGACCCCAAAATGCCTCAACAAATACAAGAAAATTGAAATAACTCCTTCATTTTTCTTTCTGATCACAGTGGAATAAGGCTTCAAATCAACAGCAAGAGCAATTGCAGAAAATACACGGCCTCTTAGAGATTAAACAACACACTATTGAATAATGAATGGGTCACTGAAAAAATCAAGAAGGAAATTTAAGAACTCCTAGAATTGAATGAAAATGAAAACACAACATACTAAAACTTATGGGACACAATGCAGTTCTAAGGGGAACGTTTATAGCTCTAAGAGGCTACATTAAAAAAAAGTGAGATCTCAAATAAATAAACCAATAGTACAGCATTGGAAAAACCAGAACAAACCGAATTGTAGACTGGGAGAATTAACTAAGATGAAAGTAGAAATTAATGAGTTAGAAATGAAAAAAAAAAAAACAAACCAAAGAATAAATGAAACAAAAGTTGGTTTTTTGAAAAAAATAAGATTGACAAACCTTTAGCCACAATAACTAAAACAAAGGGAAAGAATACTAAAATTAATAAAATTTATTAGAGATGAAAAGAGAGGCATTACAACAGATACCAATGAAATTCAGAAAATCACGAGATACCTCAAAAATTATATTCCACTAAATCAGGAAATTTAACAGAAATAGATGAATTTCTAGGTTCATATTTCCTATCAAAGTTTAACCAAGAGGAAATAATTGAAATATTTATTATTTTTTATTTTTATTTTATGTGTATGAGCATATTGCCTGCATGTGTGTAAGTGTATCAGTGTCATGCAATGTCTTCAGACATCAGAAGAGAGCATTGGATCCCCTGGAACTGGAGTTACAGACAGTTGTTAGCTGCCATGTGGATGCTAGGAATTGAATCTAGATCTTCTACAAGAGCAGCTAGCGCTCTTAAACACTGAGCCATCCCTCCAGCCCCCTGGAAATAATTTACAAAGATGTATAACAAACTGTGAGGTTGAAACAGTAATTAAAACTCTCCTGACTTAAAAAAAAAAAAAAGACCGGGTCCAGATGGATTCTGTACAAAATTTCACCAGACCTTCAAAGAAGAACTAATTCCAATACTTTTCAACTAATTCTGTAAAATAAGACATAACAAAAATTGCAGATCAATCTCCCTAATAAACATAGATGCAAAAATCTCAATAAAATAATTGCAAGCCACATTAAAGAACCCATCAAAAAGATCATTCACCATAATAAAACTGATACCAAGGAAACGAGATATTGACACATAGAAGAATGAAACAAGATCCTTACCTCTCGCTCTGCACAGAGTTCATTCCAAATGGATCTCAGACCTCAATGATAGACTCTGAAACTACAGGAGAATAGAGAGTACACTTAAATATATAAGCATAGGTAAGGATTTTCTGAATAGGACTCCAGCCTCTCAGAAAACAAGTCCAACAATCAACAAATAAGGCCTTATGAAGTTAAAAAAAGAATCTTCTTTGCTGTAAAGGAAACTCAATTGAATGAAGAGGCAGGCTACAGAACAAGAGAAAAATTCTGCCAGCTATGCATCTGACAGAAAATTAGTGTCTAGAATATACAACAAGCTTAAAACCCGAACATCAAGAAAGCAAAACCAGTCTATCTAAATGAACAGAGAGGTCTCAAAAGAAGGAACATAAATGAGTACTAAATGCTTTCAGAAGTGTTCAGTGTCCTTAGCCCAATGGGAATAAAAATGAAAACTACTGTGGGATTTCATCTAACCCCAGTCAGTATGGTTATTAATAAGAAAGCAAATGAAGACAAATACTGGCAAAGATGTGAGGAAAGAGGCAGTCTTACTCACTGGTAGTGGGGCTGTAAACTTGTGTATTCACTGTGGAAAGCAGCATGGAAATTCCTCAAAATGCTGAAAATAGAACTACCATATAACCCAGCCATACCACTCCTGTGCATAAACCAAAGGACTCCATATCCTTCAATAGAGATGCCTGTACGTCTATGTCTAGTGCAGCTCTAGTCACTATAGTGAGGAAATGGAGTCAAGCTAGATGTGTATCTAATGGTAATTGGATAATGAAAATGTGGTACACATACAGAATGAAATTTTATTCAGTGCCAAGAATGATATAATGAAATTTGCAGGAAAATGGGCAGATCTGGAAAATATACTGACTGAGGTAGCATAGGCCCCAAAAGACAAACACTGAATATTCTCCCTATTTGTATATGGATATTAGCTATGAATTTTTAGAATAATGTGCTCAACAATGACTGTTTGTTAAAGTCCAGAAAGATAGAAATTGGTCATTAGAAGGATGGAGTGGAAAATGGATCTTAAGAGAGGGGGTTGCTAGAACTCATCAGAAATGAAAGTGGAGTTGGGGAGAAAGGTCTAAACAGGGAGGAATGGAAGAAAGGAGAAATAACCCAGACTAAGAAAAGATGAAAGAGCTGTGTGGTATCTATCATCTATCTATCCATCATCTATCTATCTATCTATCTATCTATCTATCTATCCATCTATCTATCATCTATCTATCTATCATTTATAATCTGTAACATCTATCTATACCTATCTATCTATCATCTATCTATTATCTATCCAATCATCTATCTATCTATCATTTATAATCTGTAACATCTATCTATCTATCTATCTATCATCTATCATTTATCATATGTATCATCTATCTATCTATCTATCATCTATCTATCTATCATCTATCATCTATCGCTCTATCATCATCTATCTATCATCTATCATCTGTATCATCTATCTATCTATCCCTTTTCCACTGACTTGGAAAATTTCAATCATCACAGCATGCATTTCTTTGGGTAGTTTGTTTCTCCATTGCTGTGACAAAACACTCTGACCACTACCAACGTGGGGAGGAAAGGGTTTATTCAGCTTACATCTCCCGGGTCACAGTTCATCAGGGAGCCCAAGGTAGGAACTCAGGGAAGGAACCTGGAAGCAGGAGCTGGAGCACAGGCCATGGAGGAACATTGCTTACTGACTTGCTTTCCTGGCCCATGCTCAGCCTGGTTTCTTATACAACACAGGCCCATCTGCCCAAGGGTGGCATCACCCACAGTGGACTTGGCCCTCCCACATCACTCAACAATCAAGAAGATGCCTCACAGACATGGCCACAGGTCAGTCCAATGAAGGAAATTCCCCAATTGAGGCTCCCTCAATCCAGGTGTGTCAAGTTGACACTGAAGCTATCCAGTATACCATCCATCCACATAAATAGAGATAATCATCATGGGTGGTGGATAGTGCTCATCCCCTAAAGCCATGAGTTATTAAACAAATTCCTTCCAGTATGGGATATCTCCCTACAAGGGAGAGACACCAGAGGCACCCAAGCAATACAGGCTATTGCTACTGTTCTTGCTTGCCTACTAGAATTTGATGTTAAGACCTATTGTTGACAACACCACATACTTAGGTCACAGGACATGAAGATATGAAGCAGGAGCCCAACAAGGAACTTCCTCCTTACTAGCTCCACTTCATAGTACCAGAAGCTTCTATCCAAGCTGTTGGGGAAGAAAAGTCATCAACAGTCTTACCCAGCTGTGAATCCTGTAAACTGCAATAATGACCTGTCAGTCAAGATGTACCCTCTGTTGCAAAAGGGGCATGACTGTTATGAAGATAGCCAACTACTTTCTGATTGGTTTTGAGGCTATTCTGAAAAATTAAGAAAACAAAAGCAATCATGGCTTTTAAGGAGTGAGTAAAGTTGCTGAGCAAGTAGTAGTTGTTAGGAGAAGTGTTATTTTGCTCAGTGGTATAGCCACTGATAAGTTGCCTTTGCGCCAATAAATAACCTCCTACCCACACTACGGCAAGAAACTGTGGAGCAAATACAAAAATGATACATTAAAATAGGAGGGGACTTGAGAAGAAGGGTTTCACTGGGAGAGGAAGAGTTATGAGAGAGGAAACTGGTGTGTGTGTGTGTGTGTGTGTGTGTGTGTGTGTGTGTACGTGAAAATGACTAAAATTCATTAGGCAAATGTAAGAAACTGTCAAACAATCAGAAGAATTCAAAGAATTGCTCCATGGAAAATTCATCTTTCTGTCCCTTCTCAAGCGATCCAGACTCCTGTTCTGTTTATTTGGGTCCATTCCTGTTCAGTATGAAACTTTAGCTGCTGCTGCTGCTGCTGCTGCTGCAGAGTGATGATAGCAAGAGAGTCCAAAATGCTTCCTGTTCAAAATTAGTTAACAATCAAACATCATAACACACTGAAATTCTATGAACATTTAGGTTGTTAATTAATTTCCACAACTATTGTCACTATTAGAGTGTCTAAAATTCCCAATTAAACATGGTTGAAAATCTTCTTTATAAGTTTGTTCTTATAGCTTTTAATTTACCATGCATAGTTTTATGAACTTCTCTACCTCTCTGGAAACCACTAACCCTGATATCCTGTAGAAAAAAAGGCTTCATGAAGGTAACTTTTCTCTTTTGGAGAAATAGAATTAATGCATTCCAATAATTTTTGTTATTTTTAAAAATCATTTTTGCTATATTTACTTATTTGTCTGTGGGGGTGTCTACGTGTGTGGCTATACGTGTGCCACAGTGTATGTTTGTGGAGGTCAGAGGACAAGTTGAAAGATTTGGCTCTCCCCTTTTACCATGTGGGGGTCCCAGAGATCAAACTTGGGTTGTGAGGCTAGGTGGCAAGCACCTTTACCAGCTGAGCCATCTCAATGACCCTATAATTTGTATTCTGGAAGGTATCATGACAGTATTTATTTTCATTAGTGAGAATAAAGTTAGACCTTCCCAAATCCCAAATATGTATCTATATCACAAAAGAATAAGTGCAATGTTATACATTTTGGACTGAGGAATGAAGTTACAGCTTTATAATACCGTGCAAGTGGCTCTATCACTAAGTTGCTCTATCACTAAATTCCAACTCAAGTTTATTACTTTTTAACTGTGTAATGTAACCCCATGAAACTATTACAATAAAAACTAGAAAGACGTGGGGAAAGGTGGTGCATGTCTTTAGTCCCAGCACTTAGGAGGACAAGGCAGGCAGATTTCTATGAGTTTGAGAGCAGCCTGGTCCACACACAGAGTTCCAGGCTAGACAGTCCTACATAGTGAGCTGCTTAGAATTCATGTTGATAGGAACAGTTCTCATTTTTTGGATGAGCTGATGAGGGTAGGGGTGCTGATGGGGTTCTGTTTCTATGAAAACTTAAGTTGTATTTCTAGGGAGAGTATGGTTGAAAAGGATGGAATTGAAGGATGGTACTAATCACTGAGACTCACCATAACCACGGGGCCGAGAAGGGTGGAGAGGGCACAAGGACTGCATGTGCCTTTGAGAAGCTCATTAAATAAATGGGAGAGAGCACCATGATGCATCAGTTTGGTACAAACACTGTTGAAAGTCTGGGTGAGGCAGGAAGTGAGAATGAGGTCAATTTGAGTACAGTACTTACCAAATAAATGTCATTTGGGTTTGCTTCAAGCCCAATTTCTTCATATTCTTTTGTATAATTTACAAGTATTTGTGCCAAGTTTGGGGTGAAGCTGAAAGAGGAGAAATCAAAGAAATAAATTTAAAAGTGTGTGTGTGTGTGTGTGTGTGTGTGTGTGTGTTAAAGAAGGTTAAAATTCTTGTGTTCTTCAAAGGAATTTAAAGAACCTTAAGAAGAGAAAAATTTCCTTACTCAAAGAAGTAATCAATAAAAAGGCCAGAATCGCATTATGGCAGATGCTCAAGTTGAAGTTAGAACATAAGTGATTGGACAGTAACAAGGGCCCATAATGGTACCTAGGATCATCGTTTCTGAATAAAGTGGAGAAAGCCTGCATCTCTACTGTGATGTCAGAGAGAATTCTGCATGTGACTAGGGACACATGAGCGATAGTGTTGGGAAACACATACAGCTGTGCTTAGGTATTGGACAGGATCATTTCCAAAATCCTGGGACATGTAAGGGCACCCAAAGTTAGGTATATTAGTTATTAAAAACATGTACTTTAAGGAAAACTAGTTGAATTTAAATCCTGTTAACACCACCTTCTGATATATATATATTTACCAGAGTCCATAAAATATGTGTTTAGTTGTGTTCATCCATAAAGTGTAATTGTTGTGAGGATTAAATGAGATAATTCATAGGAGCAGAATGGTATCTAGAATGTCAAATTCAGCTGTGTAGATGACAGTGATCTGAGCTCAAATCTGAGGAAATAGTGGAAAATTTATCATTTATGAGAGAGAGAGAGAGAGGGAGAGAGAGAGAGAGAGAGAGAGAGAGAGAGGTGTATGTGGGGTCATTTAGAGGTCTTGCCTTAAGCTGCAGATCTGACCTTGCTGGAGAGATGGCTCAGCAGTTAAGATACTGGCTACTCATGCAGAGGACCCAAATTCAGTTCCCAGCACCCACATGGTGGCTACTAACAACCATCCATAACTCCAGTTTTGGGGCTCTGACACCTCTTCTGACCTCCATAGGTACAACATGGGTACACTTATATGCATGCAGGCAATACACTCATACACATACTAGAAAATAAAAATAATAAAAATTCAAAAAAAATTAAAAATGGTCTCATAAATGCCAGTGGCACCCCAAAACTCCTTATGTTTTCTCCCAGACAGATTAGCTCTTCTAGAATACTTTAAGATGCTATAACAGAATGCAGAACAGGCTTGACACACTGTATTTCCTTGCGCACATAAAGTCTGTATGTGTATATGTGTGCATGTGCAGGGGTAGGGGTGTGGGAGGGGTTCAGAATTTACAGAGTCACTTAAAGTCCTGTGCATGTTATGTCTCGACCATTCTTTAGGGCATCTAAGTTTTATTTGGCATCCAAATGCCGAAAAGAAATGTGAGCAGGGGGAAGTGACCAGCTTCTTAAATCCCTGGGTCAAGAGGAGAGAAGTCACCTCCATTCATATTCCACAGTAAGACCAAGCTGTGAGGCTCCACCTACATGCTAATGGGGCAGGGTAGTACAGTGCTTTAGATTAATGACTTTCCAGAAACACATGCATTATGAAAGGAAAGCATGCAATTTCAAAGCTTTTCTATACAGAAGGGAAAAGGGAAAGCTATCTGAAGTTAAAACTATGAATTACAAGATGCAGCTACTGGGCATTATATTCCTTACTAAATTCTTGCTGGATATAGAGCTAGCAGAATCATTCTGATGTGTTCCCCATGACAGAAGATGAGAGATTTCCTAGAAGATATTAATAAGAGGACTTTAGAGCTGGGGACTGTGATGGCTGATCTTGTTTGTCCACTTGCCTGCATCTGGACTCAACTAAAATGTAAGCCCTTGAGCACTCCTGTGAGGGACTTTCTTGATTAGATTATTTGAAGTTGGAGGAAGCAGTGTAAATGTGGGCAGCACTTTCTGATGGCAGCCTAGAGTTTTAAAAGGACATGCAAGTAGGAAGCCTGTGCTTTTTGCCTCCTTGCCTTCAGTCTCCCTCGTAAGTGTATCTATCCTGTTGCTGTGAAATTCCTTCACTGATAACAGAACCAATTTCTTCAGGCTGCCAGGGTGAACAAAAGACCAGACACCCTCCAGGAATCCTCCAGGCTTTCAACACCATATTGGAACTGTTGAGACTTCCAGCCTCCTGGATTGAAAAGCTACTGGACTGTCAGCCTCTCCAGCGTGTGGAAGTCGACCATATCATGTAAGCCAATCTAATAAATCATATATTCGTTCTATCAGTTCTGTTTCTTTAGAGAACCATGACTAATACAGGGGCCAAATGGGAACGAGAAGACTGGCTTGAACCTAACCTGCTGCTTTCATAAGGTTGAAGCCTCCCTGGGCAGCCGAATCAGTGGAGTGTGAGGCAACTCTCAAATAGAACACATGGGAAGAGGTGGAAACATGCTCTTTTGACATCCAGTGGCTCACAGAAGGACAAAAGAACTTTTAGGAGTTGCCATGGTTCCGTAAGAAAATACATAAAAGAGCAAGAAGCAGAGTCAGAAGTTGTTTGGGCAGTTGCTGGTCAGAAAAGATGGTGCTCCACCCGGGGAATGGTGTGGAGACCTAGATCCATGTGAACCCAAAAAGGAGATGTGCTTGATTCTTTAGGAAGGATCCTGAAGGAAAGTTCGGAGCATGGTGAAGCTGAGAGAAAACCCATAGGAACTGGTACATGACATCTATGCAGAGACCCTCATGTTGAGAGAGACGTTCAGGTCTAGATTCCAGTTACCTTCCTCTGTCATCAGACAGTTACATCAGACCCTTGTCACTTTCCTACCTCTTCTTTCCACATAACAGAGGGTGCGTAGAAAAAGGGATGGGAAGAGTTTGAGAGCAAACTGTTCTCTTAAGAACTACAGGTACCACGAGCCAAAGATAAAGTCTAAGCTGTGGAGCAGAGGGTATTTGAGAATAGAATTTAAAGTGAGAAGATGGAATGAGACAGCTGTAATGTGTGGAAATGGCAAGAAAGCTACAGGATCTCCTAGAGATGATATCATGGATTAAAAATGGAAGTTCTTCAGATTGTTATTAAATACAGTGACAGCAAGCAAACAAAACTCAGTTTCCCTCACAAGAATGAGAACCTGAGTCCAATGTATGGAATCCATGTTATAAAAAAATCTAGGTATGATGTCCCACTCCTTTAATCCCAGATCCATTTGCTTCTGCCTCCTGGTTTACATAGCAAGTTCTGCTGGGCCAATTGTGGTTAAAGGGAGACCATATCTTAAAACAAACAAACAAACAAACAAACAAACAAACAAATGCAGTTTGCCTTGCCTAATCAGGCCCCAGGCTGTGTAAGACCCTGTCTCCAAAAACAGTACCTGTTGTTGTCCCAAGGCTTACACACCTCCCACACACACACCACACATACACACACACACCACACATACACACACACCACACACACATACCACACACATACCACACACATACCACACATACCACACACACACCACACACACCACACACATACACACCACACATACACACACCACACACACATACCACACACACACCACACACATACCACACATACCACACACACATACATACCACACATACACATACCACACACACATATACACACCACATACACACACCACACACACACCACACACATACCACACACACACACCACATACACCACACACACACACACACCACATACACACCACACACACATACATACCGCACATACATACCACACATACACACACACACACCACACACACATACACGCCACACATACACACACCACACACACATATACACACACACCACACACACACTATACACACATACACACACACCACACACACATAAATAAATAAATAAATAATAGATAAATAAATCTAGTCTATCAATATACTTTTTAAAGATTGAAAGTAAGTCTTTCATTTCTCTATCAAGACTGGATTTCTATGTAGATTGTTTTCCCAGCCCAAAGGTATAAAGCAAAACTTTGGGCCAGAAGACACTACTTTCTCTGTAGTATCTGTTTGAGGCCATTAAGTTACATGAAGCTAAACTATTAACTCACATCTGCCAGCACATTGCAAAACAAAGGAAGAAGACTGTGTGCCTGTTATCCTTCCAAACGTCTCAGAACTCTATTGTGGAGTTGCAGTGGGACACTCCTAAGTGGGTAGAATTGAAATCAGGAGGAGGGACAGAGGGAAGAACATTCTTCTGTGTGGCTCTAAGAACTGTGAAGGTGGTATGATTGGCAGAGCATTGTTCTTTGAAGCAGCCAACACCAGGAAGAATGTAGAGAATTAACACTAAGGAAAAACTTTGTAGGGACCAGACACTACAGTTACAAATTTTGCTTTGATATTTTAAATGTTGTCATTTGTACCTACAAACTGGTGAGACCCAAGGACATGTAGCTTTCAAGGGTAATTAATTAAGGGGGATATTTATGAATTCTCTCATTTTTATTAAAAAATGCATTCAGTGCCTACTTTGTGTCAAACAGTGCTTTAGATGTTGGGCATACAATCAAAAGTAAAATGGTCATCCTGTGATGGATTAAATTTATAAAAACAAGCATAAGGTGCTTTAACTAGGACAATGGATCTGCTCTGAAGGTGGAGGTGGATGATAGTTCAGAGGAGTGACAGTAAGTTCATGTGTTAGACAAGAGCAAAGAGTGCTTTCTGTTTTTCAATTCCTTTAATGCTTTAATACTTCTTTTAAAATAAGTAATCATCATAAATTTCCTTTCCATAATACAAATGAAAATCTTGGCAAAGGAGACCCAATGAACAGCTGTTTCAAAGAACCTCATTTTTCCTCCTTATATTCCAAGTAAATTAAAAATCACTTAATTCTCTGATGAAAAGTCTTCACCACCTCATTTCTGTGTTCCCCGCTAAGCCCAGGGAGCAGCTTCCGTTCATTCATTTCCCCTTTCCTTTACTGCACTTCATGTTGGGTCTTGTCACATCCTGTCCATTTACCTTTGAAACAAGTAACTTTGAAGTTTTCTTCGTGTACACAGTAATTCCAAAACCAGTAAGTTGTTTCAGAGTAAAGTGTTTTTAAAGTTGTAGATCTGTCTCCCCTCCTTATGATATTTTGGAAAAATAAAGAAAATGAAAACCATCATGGTTTTTAAGAGTGAAGCAAGTTGCTCCCTGAAGACTTCAAAGGTCAACAGAATGGATTAAGATGCTCAGGTAAACAGTAGGGGAAACTGAGCATGGATTAACTCCAATTCACTCTTTTCTGCATATTTATACACACACTCGTGCGCGCGCGCACACACACATACACACAGAGGGACATGAGCTGTATGGACACTAAAATATTCCTAGCCAGTTTATGGACTGACTACTAGTTAAAATTTTGTTAAAAAATACATACCATACTACTAATCCAAATGCTTACATAGCTAGTGATATAAAATTTTTCTCCAGGACATGACTTTTATGTTCATTTCAATACAACTACAAGGAGTTCATCTCAATGAAATATATGATTCTCCTGGTTTCATGACAGATATCAATTTAGTTGTAGAAGTATAAACTAAATTATACAGTGTAGTCTCATGTACTCACTTATTGATCGAATTGAGAATGTTCTCAAAGATTGACACAATCTAGATCAAGTTCTATCTAACCCAGACTGGAGGCCCTGACAGTAGCTGTCACTAGGGAAACAGAACTTCAGACTATGATTTATAAAAATACTCTTTTGTCATGTATATCCATTTTTTCCATGAATATGATATTTGGGTCAAGTAAAATTCACATCACCTCCAAGGATTCATTTAATAGTCCAATTTGAAATAATTATAAGAATATATTTTATGTAAAACTGCTGTGGCTGTCAAGAGATCTCTCTGAAGAGTTGTATTTGTGTGAAAATACCACAAAGCACATTTCAGTAAGAAAAAGAACTCACTAAAATATGACAAGATTTCTTTTATGATGGACAAGTAATATATATTATGGATTTGAAAAAAAATGACCTTCATAGGTATTTGATGATTTGTTTAAAATATAGACATTTTTATACTACTCTTTTGGCTTAATTGTATCAAGAGTAAGTCTTGACCTTAACTACATTCTAAGCATGTGTAGTTTCAAACAATATATAGCTACAATCATAATCTTAGTTTGAGGGATAGAAAGGTGTATGGAAACTTGCCAAAATATTCTCTTAATTGGTCTGTTGGACACTGTTTGTTGGGGTCTTGACAAGTAAGATAAAAACGGACAGATGGAAATTCAAAATACTGGCAAAGTTAATGTTTGTGCTTAATTGGAGATGAATAGCTCTGCTATTTGAGAAGCTTACCTATTCTATTTACAAAACTGGAGTCAGGCAATTCCTCCCTGCTCAGGTGGTAGGAGCTGTCAAGGATGGCTTAAAGATGAAGGAAACAGAGGGCTTCTCTCCAAAACGATGGCAGACACAACCAGAGCTGGACATGCCCAATTTCGTTTAAATTCCCTATATGATAAATCATGTTACTCCCCAGCGGAAAGAAAATAAAAGGACATAAAAGGAAGGAAGAGGTTGGAGTATTTAGGGAAAAATCCAACAACCCAGAACAACTGAGAAAATGTGTTCCACTGTAACAGAAATAACTCCTCAGTCCCTTTGGATTATTCATTCACTGCTCTTGGGGACTTCAGCACATGACTCAAGGTGACTTTGAGGGATTAAGCAGCAAACATTTAAGATATTCAGTGCAGTACAGTTGGCATCACTGTTTGCATTGCTTTAACTTCTAATGTTTTATTTTGGGTCCCACATGCAGATCTGTGTTAGTGTGTTGTAATGTCGTAAGCTTATTGTAACTAGCTACAACTGGTAAGAACGTTGACAGATAAGCCAGCTAAAACCCTCACTCTTTACTTCAAAAGTTAAAACTCTACAAACAAATCAATGACAGTTTGTCTTATCCTACAGATGTGTGTTCAAATAGTTACATCATCGTCCAGAACTTCCCTTCCAAGATTTTATTCTAAACACAAGTGAAAGATGTTTCTGAGTTCCTAGAACCATGGAAAATGTGATATTCTTATAGGATAAAAACATTGAAATTCCATTAGGCATTTACTTTTCTGCCTGTCTGGGTCCCTGTAGCTGTCTGTCTTTGTATTTTGGGTTGTTTCCCCTTTTCTTTATACAAAGGTGCAAGTGTGCCCTCTTAGGACCCTGTTTAAGAAGGATGTTTTCTGAGTGTTTCAAGTTGGAAACCTCAGAAGTCATTGGCAATGTTTTATATTAGCTAAAGTGAGCACTAGTGAAATTATAGCAACTCCATGAATGACTTAACTTCCTTTCCAAGATTTTATTTTAAACACCAGTGAAAGATGATTCTGAGTACCTAGAAGCTTGGAAAATGGGATAGCCAGTATTACAATATTTTTCCTTGTCTAAATGGCATACTCTCATTTGTTATTTGTATTTGTTTTAAATGCCTACAAAGTACTTCATGTTATTTTATGCTTAACTCATAGGGACTTGACATTCTGAGGGTTAAAAGAATATCAGGTTATTTAATTTAACCTATCTATTCCATCAAAGAGTAATGGAAGATTAGAACTAATATAACACATTTTAAAAGCTAAAAAGTTGAATCTAGAGCCTGCTATCTTGAGACCAAGCTGAATTAAATTGGTATTACATAATTCTTTCAATAAATATATGGAGGAGTCCTATGTGACTTCCAGCTGCAAGTTCACATGGGACTCTGAGCCAGAATAACCTAGCTAAACCATCCCAAGTTCCTAACAAAAATTATCTGAGATAATTAAAAA
Organism: Nannospalax galili; assembly: GCF_000622305.1. Taxonomy (NCBI): domain Eukaryota; kingdom Metazoa; phylum Chordata; class Mammalia; order Rodentia; family Spalacidae; genus Nannospalax; species Nannospalax galili. Next base: position 7,425,985 of record NW_008358101.1, read on the forward strand.
AACATCTTATTGTTGTTTTATGTTGCTAGGTTTGGGAAAATTTATCATGCAGCAATTAGTAGAGAGGAAGTGATAAATATAAATATATATATATATT
>NW_008358101.1:7426209-7436961 GCF_000622305.1 Nannospalax galili
ATAAATAGAAATTATTAATAAAATAATTTCAAGTGTCAGTAAGCATTATGAAGAAGAGAAAATGGGCAAATATTTTAGAGTGATGAGTGAAGAATTGCTTTGCAAAGGTTGGAAAAGGAAGATGATTCTGAGAAATCACATTGGCGTTGAGACATGACTGATCATAGAAAGGGTACAATGAAAACACTGGGAAAAGCAACTCAGCAGCAAGCAGAAGTAGGCATAAAGGAAGAAGACTGGCATGTCTGGTGTCAGAAGGAAAGCAAATTTGGTGACTTAGGAGGAAAGTGAAAAATGTGAAGTCAGAGCTATAGGCAAAACACATTACACAAAGCCCTGAATGTCATGGAAAGCCTTTGGCACAGTTTTAGGCAGAGGAGTCATATGATTCGATTTCTACTTTGGAACAGTTCCTCTGCTGGGTGTCCTGGCTCACTGTAGGGTAGGAAGGCACACTAGGTGGACCAGTCAGAGGCTGTTGGCAGTTGCTTAGATGAGTGGAAGTAATGAGGGCTGGCTGGACTTGGCATCTATTTTAAGAATAGGGCCGAGAGGACATTTTATGGGATGGGTGTGAGATGTGAGGGAAAAATGCTAGCTCTCAAGGACAGCTCAGCTGTGAGACCTGGCGTTGAGAAACATGCTTGGTCTCTGGTTGTTTGCTTCTTTCCTTGTTGGTTTTGTGTTTGTTTTAAAAGACAGTGTCTGTATAGAGCCTAAGCTGGTCTCTAACTTGAAATCCTCCTGTCTCATCCAACCAAGTGCTTGAATTACAAGCACGTACCTTATGATCATCTGTCACCATCATCATATCTAGCCACCTCTAGATTTTTATGGGGGGGTGAAAAAAGAGGTAATAACTGCATTTATCCCTGTGACCTAAAATACTCTGTGGGGATTTTCTTTAAGAAACATTTAACGTTCTATAGCTTCAAGAAATTCTTACTACCAATGGCCTCTCTCAAGTTAGTAAGAGCTGGTCCACTTGGGAAAGCCAGCAAATTCTGGCACAAACTTGGCTGGTGGGATGAATTCATGATTCAACAGGAATCGCTGCTAGGCAGAAAGTCTTCAGAGCTGCTGTATGCAAAATACATTGTCCCCAGGGTCAAAAGATTAGTGGAATCTGACACTAGCATTAAGGACATATTCCTTAAAAGAGAAAGTAGTTTTCAGAGAAACAGAGTTCTTTCCTGCAGAATAATCACAAATTGTAAAATTTATATAAGGACTCTTCTTTTAAAAAATATTTTATTTATTATTTTTATTTTATGTGTATGCATATATTTCCTGTGTGTAGGTAAGTGCACCCATGTTGTGCAATGCCCTCGGAGGACAGAAGTGGCTGTTGGATCCCCTGGAACCGGAGTTCCAGACAGTTGTTAGCTGCCAGGTGGGTGCTAGGATTCGAACCTGGGTCTTCTGCAAGAACAACCAGTGTTCTTAACGGCTGAGCCATCTCTCTAGCCCCGGAACTCTTTTTTTTTTTTTTTTTTTTTTTTTTTTTTTTTTAATTTTTGTGTTATGTAAACTTTTAAGGCCAGCAAGATGGCTTGGTGTGTAAAGGTGCCTGCTGCCTAGCCTGAAGACCTGAAGTTCTGAATCCAGTCCCTGGAACCTACGTGGTGGAAGGAGACAACTGACTCCTGCAAGATGTCTATTGACCTCCACATGTGCCCTATGGTACGAGCACCTCTCCCACACACAAAGTCAACAAAAAATAAGTAAATAAATAAACGTAATTTTAAAAGATGTTTCTGTGTTTCATCTGTAGTTCCTACTTCATGAAGACAATTAATAGTTTATTTTTTAGTAGTTACATGTTTTTCACATAGGAAAACAGACCATGATAGTACTAAAATCAAAAAGCAGTTTATAGTAGAATACAACCAAGCCCTATAAAGAACCTTAACAATTAAGTACCAGGTAGGCAAGATGGCTCAGCTTAAAGCTGTCTGCCACCAAGCCTGATGAGATTTTTTTTTTAATTGGTGTTTTTGAGACAGGCTCTCCCTGTACTCCCAGCTATCCTGGAACTTGCTATGTAGACCAGGCTGCTCTGGAACTCGCAGAGATTCACCTGCCTCTGCCTCCAGAGTACTGGGAATAAAGGTGTGCACCACCATGCCTGGAGTCTGATGAGATATTTTTACACCAATGAAGATAGTTGTTTTAAGGTTTAGGAAAACATTTTCAGATTTTATTTTTAATTATATGTATAAGTATGTGTATGTGTGTGGGTTTATAAATGAATGCAATCCCCATAGAGGCCAGGAGAAGGTGTTGAATCCCCTAGAGCTGGAGTTATAGGCGTTTGTGAGCTGCCTGACATGGGTGTTGGGAATTGAACTCCAGTCCTCTGCAAGGGCAGTATGTACTCTTAATCACTGAGCCATCTCTCTGGCCCTATGGAATCATTTTTAAAGTATCTTAAGAGATAGCTTTTGTGGCGTTTTGTAGATGACCATATCTAAGGGAGTATATAGAAAAAAATCAGGATTTATGGAAACTTTAACTTCATAGTGTCTTTAAAATGTAACTTAAAAGGCATATGAATTTCCAGTGAACAATCTCATGGATTGAAATTGGTAATTTGTTATTTTTCTAAATTCCACAGTAACCAAACCAAGTGTATTCACATTCTGTGTCAACAGGCAATGCCGTTCATGGGACAAAATAATCGCTGATAGCAACAGAAATATTTTAAAAATACCCTCTTCTTTTTATCCACATCTGTTCAGAGTTTAAATGAATTTTCATTTTGCTTTAGAAAATGTGCTAAGTTGTATGTTTAGCAGCAAAGGTTTGTGTGTGGGTTATAGCTCATAGAGAGACTATCACGAGACAGAATGAAACATGTCAAGGTGACCTATGCTGGCCTTTTAAAAGCATAATAGAGCTCTTTACTAAACAGATCCCAAACATAAACAGTACATACAATGTGTGTGCCTTATCATTTTCAAATCATCATGTATTATTCATGGAACTGTTATTAAAATAGGTACTTAATTCTTTTAAAATATTTATTACATTTATTTATTTATTTATTTATTTATTTATGTATTATGTGTTGCATGGGGGGACATGCTTACCATGTGTACTTGTAGAGGTCAGAGTACAACTTACAGCAACTGCTTCCCTCCTTCCATCATCTGGGTTCTGGCATTTAATTTCAATTCCTAACACCCATGTCCAGCAGTTCACAATTCCCTATAACTCCAGCTCTAGGGAATCCAACATCTTCTCCTGGTCTCTGTGGTTATTGTACTTATGTACAACATATGTGTGCAACCCCCCACACAAACACATACGTATATACATAATTAAAAATAAATGTGTAAAAAAATTTTCCTAAACCTAACCTTAAAACAAGTGTTTTTATTGATATAGAAATATCTCCTTAGACTGTGACACTACAAATGAAATAATTAGAACTTGGTTTTCTCTTCTGACATGGCATTTTACTGTTACCATTAGCTTACAGGAAAATGAGAAATCATGACTATATCCAGCAAGTTGATTGCATCTGTCAATCATTTAGTGATTAATGATAATATGAATAAATTTGATGGGTGGGCATGAACTTTTTGAGTACAAAATCTTCGTGACTAGGGACATGAGCTCTATAGATAGAGCTCTATCTGAATGAAATGTCAACCAACTAAAGGTAAAAACAAAACAAAATACCAACCCCCACCAAAAAAATCTACTCACAATTATCAAAAGAACAGAAAGAAATAAATATTATACTTCACTTTAAACAATGATCCTAAATAGTAAAATGGGTATCAGAAAACTTGACATCTCATATTAGTTATGCATAATGCTGGGTGGCAAGTATATTTAAGTTACAGAGGGAAAAAACCTTTGTGCATTAGAACTGGATTAGGAAATGTTCCACAGAGAAGCAGAACCAATGTGGTGCATCTGTATGCAGAGAGATTTATTTTAAGGAATTACCTCAACATGCCAGACACTGGCAAGTACAGAATCCTCAGAAGGATGGCATTGCAACTCATCTGTGACTTCTGCTCTAGAAGTTCCTCTTTCGTAACAGGGTTAGCCTTTTTCTTAAGACTTCTAATTGAATGAGTGAGTCTTACACACATTATGAAGGATGAACTGCTTTCCTTAAAATATGTACTGATTTAAGGAGCTGGAGAGAGAGCTCAGCAGTTGAGAGCAATGAATGCTCTTGCAGAGGACCCAGGTTCAATTCCCAGCACCCACATGGTGGCTATGAACTGTCCTTAACTCCAGTTCCAGGGGAATCTGAAGCTCTCTTCTTACCTCTGAGGCATTGCACGATATGGGTGCACTGACATACATGCAGGCAATACACTCGTGCACATAAAATAAAAAATAATAAAATATTTTTTAAATGTACTGATTTGAATAATAATCGAATTTAAAATAATTCTTTCACAGCATATCCAAATAGGTCTATACAAAGATCTAGGCACTGTGTCCTGGGAACCTTGACATATAAGACTAACCATCACTGTTCAGTAGCTATTCTCATTGTAGTGATGGAGGACATATTAACTCTTCAACAGTTCTAGGAAATAATCTGAACATTTCATCTATAGTTTCAAAATGTTTACAGTATAATTTTACCATTTAATTACATTTCTATTTTGTGGGCATGAACCTAAACATAGACTGAGAGTCTATAAAAGATTGTTACATGTGATGTGTTAAAATTTTAAAACTTGGCATTAAACATCACTCATGAAGTTAGAAATAAGCCAACAATCAGGAAAAGTATTTGGAGAATATTCAGCAGATAGGCAGTAAGTAAGCAAAATGTACAGAGAGCTCATGTGTCTACAACTATTGAGGAAAAGAGAGCAGACCCAATAGAAGAACAGAGACGTCCTTGGGGAAAAACATCACCTGAATGACAAAAGAATCATTTGAAAGGTGGTTCCACCTAGCTGGCAACTAGCAAATACAAATGAAAAACACTCTATTTTTCAACCTATTAGAAAGACCAAAATTAACTGTCTAATAATATAAGTTTTGGTAAGACTCTAAATTGATATAACTCCATTAGCGAACACCCTGCCAAGACCTAAAAAATGAATATATATACTTATTGTATATATATTCACACATATATATATCTTAAAACCTTAAAATTCCACTCCAAAACCTCTAAAACCTAATGAGTTCTGTCATATGAATCTATACATAAGAAATATATGTATAAGAAATAGGTATTTTATATAGGTCTCTATATAAGAAATAGGTATTTTTATGGCATCATTTACAAATACAAAATGAGCCTAAATATTCACCAGCAGAAAATCAAATTTGATTCGGTCATGAAAGACTGTGCAGTTGCTTATGATTCGGATTTATCAACATATATTTGCCATGAAAATATGTCAGGAGAGCACACACAAATTATAAATATATATATTTTATCATAAATATATAAAATGTATGCAATACATTATATATGTAATGATTTTCTTTCTGAACACATTTAGTTGATAAAGTCAATTTAAAGTTTAAGAAGTCAATAATAGTACTCTATGCTATACATGCATATGTAATAAAATAATTTTGTAAACCATGAAGTAAAAGTACATCACAACCCTTTAAATGCTTACTTGTATAAAGCTGAGGGAAATAGATGGCTGTGTGCTGTGCATGGAGGTGTGCACCATAGACATAAAAAAGAAAAGGGAATGGAAAGGTACCAAAGGACTTTGACTGGGCATGTAATATTCTGCATTTTATACTTAAAGAGGTAAACAAACAAAAACAATATGCTGAGATTTACAACCCAAACACTGTACCTGCAGATCTGGGTGGTGATGTATCAAGGTGAGTTCACTGCAAATGGTAAGCACACTGCTCCAGTGCTGGATTCTGAGAATGAGGAAACTGACTGTGTGGGAGCAGGGCCTGTATGGAGCCTCTGAAACAAATAATTGTGTAAAACTTACAAATATCACCAGGGTTCTCTCAGTTCTCAGGGGGCAGAGACAGGAAGACTCCTGTTCAAGGCCAATCTGGGCTATACATTAAGATTCTGGAGAGTTTGTTCGAAATATATGTAAGTATATATGTATATAGTTTCTTAACAAAACTGAAAAAACTCCAGTAAAAACTCTCTTCATTAAATCAGCACGTTATTTATGACATTATTTATTAACAGTGCTAAAAAATTGTATTGAATATTCCACCGTCTCCTAGGTGTCAAGCTTTATATTTTTCAGCAAGCACTGTACCACTGAGCCCCACCTCCAGATGCACTCCAGACTTCGTATTTCTAATCACTGATTTATTTTTTCATATATACAACAATAAATTCTGAGGAGATGATAAGGATACTTTCAAAACCACAAAATATTCCTAATACATAATGTTCTGTGATAGCCTAGTTACTGTTAGACATTGCAATTCAGTTCCAGGAAGGACTGCCTGAGAGACCAAAATGTCACTCATGAATTGTAACTAAAAGTGTTGTGTGTTCCTCAGTTTATGCACAGGTGTCACACTATGAACTGAGGTATGAAACTCATCTGCAGATTAATGATGTGCTGTCTGAATGACCTTTCTGCCCTTTCAGAACACAAGCTAATAACTAAATCACCATGAATTTAAATGTTTTAAAAGGAGAGCCAGACATGACACGACAACACTGCTGATAGCTGCAATTTGAGCAGTAATGGAAAGCTACCCTCTCTTTGTTCAACTATTGACAACTATTTACTAGACTATATCTATGGAACACATATTTAACATCATATTTTATATCCTAAAATGATCTATTTGGTAAATTATTGCCTCTTCTTTGGAGGCAGGTATTGGCTGCCCTTGGCTTATGGGAAGAGGACATTTGACCTGGGTTAACGGAAAATCTTTATATCTATTTGCATGCTGGCATGGACTTGGTTCATGGATTGATTACCTGCCACCAAGAAAGGCATACTGCAAGACTGTGTGAGGACAAAGCCCAGGATTCCTCCACATTTCTCTTTTACATATGTGTGAAATTTTCTCTTCTCTAAAAATTTATCTCTAAGAAGAGATAAATTATAAAAAGAGAAAAAAATCTATGAAAAGAGAAAATAAACTCTTCCACTTTTCTAATATTCATCACAGTAATAATTGCTGTTGTTTTACTTGCTCTGAACCTTATAAAGGAAAGGTCTGACATGTTTTCATTTTCTCACTATCAATTTACTTAATAAATTAATTTACCAATTTTACAAAAATGATATGTGGCTATTATTCTGATGCAATAAAAGTAATATAAAGACATAATAAAAAAACAAAACCAATCTCTAACCACCTTTCCACCCCTCAAAACTATAACAATAAATGTTTGAACATTCTTCAATCTCATAAGAATTTGAATATTTTTGAGGAAATCTTCTCATGTATAAAACAACAAAAGAAACAAACATAATTTTATTTAAAAAATAAAAATAAGATCATACTATTCATACACTTACACTTTTTGAATTCAAAATAGTCACTTTATTTGTGTTTCTTAGCAATTCAAAGGGGGAATGTTTAATAATGATCCCCATTCATTTAGGTGCACAGCTCAGTGAGTTACAACAGTCACATATACCCACAAAGCAACAATCCCAGCAAAGATACAACGAATTTGCATCACTCCCTAATGATTATTTGTGCCCCTTTCTGTTTCATTCCTTCCATTGCACCTAGTCCCAGGCAATCATAGGTCTCTTTTTAAAAATTTGTTTGCATTTTGTATAAATGGAATCACAGAATGCATAAAGTTCTGTCTTTAATAGATTTTCTATATACACCACCTCATAAATATCAATCAGTTGCACGTAGTTTTGTAGATTTTTCTGACTCCAGCGAATTTTTCTTTTTAGTTTATAACCCCTGTCAGCTGTTTCTCTGTTTATAACTGAGGAATAATTTATTCTGCTAACCCTATTGATTTTGACTTCATGTATTTTGAAGCTCTCTTTTTAAATTTATTTATTTTTTATTTTATGTGTACGCGTGTATTGCCTGCATGGAGGTAAGTGCACCTGTGTTGTGCAATGCCCACAGAGGTCAGAAGAGGCTGTCGGATCCCCTGGGACTGGAGTTACAGACAGTTGTTAGCTGCCATGTGGGCGCCAGGATTCGAACCCAGGTCTTCTGCAAGAACAATGTTCTTAACCTCTGAACCATCTCTCCAGCCCCTGAAGCTCTCTTATTAGCTTTTATCTCTCTTTTATTACATATAAACTTATGGTTGTTACATATTACTAATAAATTGTATCTTTTGTTTTGCATAAAGTGTTCCTTTATGTTTAATACTATGTTTTGCCTTAAAAGACTACTTTTTCATTTCTTTCTTGTATAACTGTTCTTAAGCTTAATGGATTTTAGCATTTTTATACATATCTAAGAGGCTGTAAGTTTTGTTTCTCTTAAAACATGAAAGCATCTTTATTTTCATTTTTGCTACGTTTAGAATCTTAAATCAACAGGTATTTTCCTTCAGTAAATTAAAGAAATTGTTTTATTGTCTCCGTGGTTTCTGTTGAAAAGTACTTGAATTATTTTCTTCGGTCTAATTTCAAGATGTCATTAATTTAGCTCTCAACAGCTTGACCATGCTATTCTTAGGCCTGGTTTTGTTCCAATTAATCATGTTTGGACTCCTCTAAGTTTCTTGGATATGTAAATTCATAGGTTTCCTCATTTTTATGCTTTCAATTTATAATTACAAATATTTTGCATTTTGCATTTGGGGATATCCAGCTTCGTTCTCCAGCTCCTTTCTGTGATGATCCCACAGATTTCTGGAGCTGTATTTTACGTAGCACACTCTCTCTTTCCTTCTCTTCATTTTATTCTTTCCCTCTATCCTCCTTTCCTTTTTCCAAGTGAGTAGATCTTACTGGTTTACCTTTAAGCTCACAGACTCTTTCCTCTGTTATCCCCATTCTGCTATGAAGAGCATCAAATACATATTTACTGTGGAAGACACTTTTCTTCATCTTCTTAAGCAAAATTCCTTAGCCCATTTCTGACCATTCCAATATCTGGGTCATCTCAGAGTTGATATTTCATTGTCATTTGGCTGTGGTTCACATTTTCTAGGCTCCTTGTTGAAAAGGTTTGGATTGTACCATGGACATTGAAGATACTATGTTACACTGACCCTGGGTTCTGTTGTATTGCTTCAAAGAAGGTTGATATCTTTGTTTTCATAGGCAGTTGATGAGTAGACTCAAATCCCATAACTGCCATCAGTGTCCTGCTTGGCAGCACAGATGACAGCTCCCTTTTCTTGCTAGTTACTATTTGCCCCATCAAAGAATGGCTCAGAGACTAGGAGAGACTCTAGGCACAGAAGTTTGGGGTTTTGCTTCTTTGCTTCTCCTTTTCTTGGTCCGGTCTGCAGCAGCTTTTCTGCTCTGAGGTCTAATTCCATGGTGTAAGAAAGACAGGAAAGTTTCCAAAGGTTTTTAGCTACTTTCTTGGTCATTCATATTTGATTGTCTAGTCATTGCAAGTTTGCTTCTTATTGTAATCTATATGCATTAGTTTCACAAGTATAATTTTCCCATCAGTTGACTTTTCCATGGTGATTCACTTTACCATGTGAGCTGAAATCTCTACCACAGATTGCACACAAAATGTTCAGGAAATTTAAGGGTTTTAACTGGTCCCAGAAAAATTTTAAGTCAATTTCTTAGAAAAGGGGTTTTTGTATCATATGAGTTGGTCAACATCAAATTATATGTGTGCTTGGCTTAGGCCTGATTTTTCTTATCTTTCATAGATAAATAGTTATACCTGGCTCTGGGATATTGGTTACATCAGTCTAAACTTAGTTTGAGGGTCTGGTTATGCAGGTTTTCTCCTGTCTGTCTTACTTACAGGGCACCCCGCTGCTAGGCTGTGTTTCAGGAGCTCAGTTCCAGCCCCTAGTGAACTTCCTAGGAGAATGTTACATACAACCCACCCTAAAAAGAATCAGACCTTTTACTAAGGCTTTAGATTCACCTCTTAACATCAACTCTAACTTTGAGATCAGCTATAGATTTAATATTGTGGTTGAAGTGTATTTCTCAGTGGTTAAGTCAGGTGGGCACTATTTTACTTGGCTTCTTATTCTAGCAGGTTGACTAGAAGTTGTTTCTCTGCTCTTCTACCACCTGGAGTCCATTAATGATGCTTTGAATTTTTCTTTTATTTTTTGTAACATTTGTTGTATTTCTTGCAATTTCAACCTCTGTCCTTTAGCTCCTCCCCCCATCATTTAGGTTCCTGTTGCATCGTAACACATGGGTGCAGTTGTTTACTAACTTCTTTTTCTTGTCATTGTATCACCACCAAAATTCATCTTAGAAACTTGTCTTACTACTTGGTCTAAAAAGAGGCTTTAATCTTGTGATTTCTCTACATGGAAGCATTTAGTGGCTTTCCAATGCCAAGAAGGAGTTCTGCTTCCAGAGTAACATAACTGAAATCTTTCTGACCATTCGTGCTGCCACTCTTGACGTGAACTCTGGATTCTGGAGGAAGTGTCTGCCCTCGCTGTCCCTTTAGCCATGCAGCTTTCTTATTTATACTCCAAATGTGGAATGCTTTCATCCAGTATGCATAACTTTCCAAAAAATATTCCTTCTCTTCTACACAGTTGGTAGCTCCCTACATCCATGAGCAAGGGTCCACATACATTTTATTAGTTGCTTTTTAAGGTCTTTTAATATCTATCTATCTATCTATCTATCTATCTATCTATCTATCTAT
>NW_008358101.1:7436987-7438374 GCF_000622305.1 Nannospalax galili
GTCATCTATCTTTGTCTTTCTCTGTGTCTCTGTCTCTCAATATCTCTTTGTCTCTCTATCTTTGTCTCTCACTATCTCTCTGCCTCTCTTCTTCTCTCCCCTTCTCTTTTGTCTCTCATATGAGGAGCATTTTACTTGTAAAATTTATTTTTCTTAGTTAAAATGTGCCTTGCACATAAGACTAGAAAGTAAATTTTGAGGCAGGAAAAGAGTATAAAAAGAGACAGGAAGTAAAATCATAATTGTCTCTGAAATCAAGAGGAAACAAGAATAAAAGCTATTGAAATCCAGCACTTGGTTTTCACCTACTTGATTAGCTATTGTGCTTGGGACAAGCCTCAGTAGCTCTATGAAGGAACAGCTACATAAAACCAACTCAACACAACAAACACCAAAGACATAGCTTAGTTCTTATGTAACTAATACAATTTTTAAAAGAATTGCAATTTGTTTTAAGTGACCACTGCTTTTGCTATCCTCACTTTCAACTTCTCTTAAACAAAAGAAAAAGTGAAAAAGTAAGGTAGTTTCCTAGGGAATGTGCATTATGATATAGGTAGCACTCGGACAAATTTTATTTTTCATTTTCTAGTCCTTCATAAAACATAGTGGCACCTTACATTGGTGGGAAAGAGGAATGAAAATTATAGACAAAATGTTATAGAGTAAGTATAGAGAAGAAAGAATCATCATAAAATCATATTCAGGAGAGATCAAGCTAAAAGAGAACGACTAAACAATTAAAATACAAAAGTAGTAAACAAAAAATGAATTAAAAATTAAAATGCAATGTGAGATACAACCTCAGTCAGTATTTCTTCCTACTTGACGTGAGTGTATTTTTTCCCTTCTCTCAGGTTGTCTTCTGTAATGGTCTCTGTAGGTGGGTGAAGGCTGAGAGTCTCAGAATTCAAAGAAGTTTTAGGTAGTTATGTCCTTCTTGCTGAGAGGAAATTCTACTCTATTTGCTGGAATTCACCAGCCAGAGAAAATAACTGAAGGAATACATATATATTAAAAGCAGATTTATTAGATCAGCATATGTACTGTATTCTGAGTGTTCAACAATGGTTGTCTCACACTGGAGATGCCGAGAATCTGGTAGTTGCTCAGTTCATGAGGCTGGATGTCTTAGCAGTCCCTATCTGAAACTGAAAACCTAGAGAATTCCCAGAGAGCTGCTGGTCTTCAGTCTATGTTGCAAGGCCCTAAAAGTAGGTTCTAATATCACTGAAGGAATGCTGCAGCAAAAGGATCGATGAACTTACCAGCAAGAGTGAAGGCAAGCAGGCTAAAAAGTAGTTTTCTTTCTTTCTTTCTTTCTTTCTTTCTTTCTTTCTTTTTTTTTTTTTTTTTTTTTTTTTTTTTTTTTTTTTAGAAAGGGCTC
>NW_008358101.1:7438555-7445576 GCF_000622305.1 Nannospalax galili
TAGCCCTAGCTGTCCTGGAACTCACTATGTAGACCAGGCTGGCCTTGAACTCACAGAGATCCGCCTGCCCCTGCCTCCCAAGTTCTGGGACTACAGGCATGTGCCACCACCCCCGGCTCTTGCATGTCCTTTTATCTGGGCTCTCAACCAGAAGGTGTCACTTATATTTAGGGTGGGTCTTGCCACCTCAAATAATCTATCAAGAAAATACCTCACAGGATGTCCAATGCTTGTGTTTTAGTTGAGCCAGATTCAGTCAACTGGACACCCAAGATTAATCATCAAAGGCATTCATACTTTCCATGTAGATCTTCCTGTGACTGAGGATCCGAGGGGTAAGTGTACAAGGTCCACCTGCCTGTATTTGCCTTAGCTGCTGGGTGCTCCCTTCCTGGACAATAGACTTGCATTCATTGAGGAGACTTCATCACATTGCTCCCATCCCTGTGTTGTCACAGACACAGGCAGTGTGTGGGAACGAGGCTCCTCCTCCAGCTGTTCACTCCAGGGTGCTGGTGGAGAGCCTCAGCTTCAGGGTCTGCACCATGTTTCTGCTCCTTCCACACTGCTTTAGCCATCTCTCTACTCATGGCTTATCTACCCCTGGTCAATCTCTCTCCAGCTACCTGTTGCTGCAATGCCCTTGAGAGCACAGGACAATGATATTGGCCATATAAGAAGATGGTGTGGCTGGGCAGCAGTTGGCAGCTTCCCTTGGCTACTTCTCTGTGGAAAAGATCTCACCTAGGCTTTTCATTGTTCTTCAGCTTTGTCTCTGTAAAGCCAAATTCTCTTCTGGAAGAACCATACATACTGCATGCAGTCTCGGCTCCCAGGCCCTCTGTGAGGCATGCTGTGACCTTGTCCCGCCAACCACGCTGTCCTTACCAATACAATGTATTCAGGTTTTCATGGACTTTATGATGTACTGAAGAGGGTTACTTACAAAGGCATGCACCTGTGGGCTTTTTTACCCTACATCTTGGCTGAGCTTCCTACATCATGGCCGCTGATGCTCTGGCCAAGATGGCAAACTGCTTCCTGCCTCCCCAAGCTTTCTCTGAGTCTGTCCTTAGACCTTCCTCCTCATGCAATTGAAGTTGACCAATTGGGTGGGAGGAGTGACTGTCTTTCTCTCTTTCTAAGCAGTCTTTTAGGGTTCAGACCTTCAGCTGTTGTTAGTTTTTTCAGAGGATACACATATCCAACACTCTCATAGGAATATAGTATTGCTTTTTTAATTTTTGAGAATTTTGTATATGAGTTATTGTCTTTGCATGATTTCAATCCTTCCCAGTCTCTCACCGACTCCTCCCATGTCCCCTTACTCCCTTTCAATTTCTTGTCTTTTTTGATTATCAATGTTACGTATACATAAATACATTTATAAATATACATACATGCACACTTAAGGTGCAGGGAACATTGTGTAAGAGGAGATGGAAAGATGTAAGAACCAGAGGGACAAGACACCTGGTCCTAGTTAATGTACTCTAGACATGATAGGGAAGCTGCTCAGTGAAATATTCACAGTACAGCAGCCTCATGACAAAAGCAGTTGACAAACCAGGTGGATGGGGGAAATGCCACAGGGTCCCCCCTTAAGATGAAGAACTGTAAGCATTCAGTGGATGCTGAGGGAAGGAGAACCAATTTTCTCTAAAGTATTGCTTTTTATCCTGTCTTCTCTTTGCACAGATAGAGCTTCTAATTTATCATTTTATCCAGAAATCTCAAGTAAGAAATTATTAACTCCTTAAAACCATTCTTTTTCCTTTGCAGATGATATCATCCCTACCCTCATTGAGAACCTATAACAACAAACTGCCTCAGCAACTGAGTCAATGGTCTTTAAGATGAGCTTCCCAGGAGATGCTCACCCAGGACACCTATCAAAGATGTTTTTATGGATGCCATCCTGTGTAGGGATGTAAGTCAAGTCACTTGAGTTCTTTAAGATTCAAATTATTTCACTTCTTCCTTGTTTCTGGAATCCTCATCTCTGGCTTGTTTCATACTAAACCACATGATTCTTACTATTTTTACCCATTTTTTGTGTGTTTCATTTGTGAGTCTTATGAGGCTTCCTTCATCACAGCCTGTTTTTCTTTCTTTATACATGTACTTTTGTTTCATGTATATAAACTCAAAATTTGATCCTGGCCTTCAATCTGAGATCCAAGTGCTCCTGTCCAGGGGTATGAGATGTCTTGACTTATGTGAAAAGTCTTTACTTAGGTGTCAAGTTATCACTACATGACCTCCCTGTTTAAAGAAACCTAACTTTCGCTCCCAAGACAGTGAAATTTATGAAGGTCACAATCCATATGGCCTGGTCTGTGCTTGGTGTCTCAGTACAGGAACAATCACCAGAGACCAGAAATGTTTTCAAAATGCCTGACGTTGTTTTCTAGTGGTTATTAAACATCAGGTAATAATAGGCCATACACACAAATGTGCCTTCAAGTTTTGTTTTCCTTTCTTAGCTACTATTTCTGTTTACCATGTAGATAATTCCAAGTATTTCTCTTCTCTAAAACTCCTTTACCAGTTTCAAGTGATTTTTCTTTCTCTTCTCTCTTAATCCTACATTACAGAAGTCTAAATTACTCCTTAGCAATAAAATAGTCCTTCTTGGAGGGTATAGAAGGGAAAGCATTTGAAGATTCAGTGCCATAAATCTGTTGAACAAGCAGAGGTTGGCAAAAAGTTGGACACATTCTGTGCACCACTTTCTTATTAGGACTTCCATTGCATTATGCTGACAGTCTTACCATCATTTTCACAAGCTCTTCTTTTTATCAAACCCATAGTACTCATCTGTTGGAGTTTCTGCCAGCATACAGCCCTTCCCCTTTTTTTCTAATCTCCCTCCATTACATTGATAGCCTTTCGGTTTTATTTTGTACAATGATTACAAGGTCTCTAGGCTCTGGTCCCAGATAATTAGATCCAGATATGAACTGAACCAATCAGGTAAATGTCAAAATAAGATTTGATAGATAGTTCTCTTGATATTTGGATCTATACCTTGCAAGCTCAGTGTTTGCACTGGCAGATGTCAAAAGGATCTACTCATGATGCTTAGAGCAAGTGCAGTCCTTGAACCTTCATTTCTCTACTCAAAAAGGTCAAATGGTGAGACTACCTTTCTGGACACTCTACCCGATTTGCAGGAGTTAGTGTTGAACACAGATACTTAGGGTGAGGTCATCCATCATTCAGTAGTCTCACCCCATCACTGAGGGTAGAGTGGAAACCCTAAATAAAAGGCTTTTCAACACCCTTTTATGTCTCTCCTAATACTGACTACTCTGATAAGATCATCAGAGGAAAAACTTATAAGCCCCATATTTTTATTTATGTCAGCTACCATGGGAAACCCAGTAGCTCTGCATGTTCTTTTTCCTTTTTCATTTCCTACATCCCTTTAGTATGTATAATCCTTCTGCCACGCCTTCTAGAACTCTTGAAAAATCATCAGTACAACTGCATAGCTTCACCTTTTTTCTGAAAGTTCCCTCTATTAGTCAGGGTTCTCTAAGGAAACAGAACCAGTAGAATGAATGAATATATATGTATATATATATATATATATACATATATATTCAGTATTATATATATGGATTTATCAGATGAGCTTACAGGATAGAGTCCTAGTAGTCCAACAATGGCTCTACCACACCGGAGAGGGTGAGAATCCTGTAGTTGCTCAGTCCACGAGGTTGGATTTCTCAGCAATCCCACTCTGGTGCTGAAGGCCTGACAGATTCCGGGAGATCTGCTAGTCTTCAGTCGATGTTGGAGTCCCCAGAAACTGGTCACAGCAGCAAGACGAACTCAGCAGTGAGCGAGAAGGCAAGGGGCAAAAAAGCAAGAACTCCCTTCTGCCATGGCCTTTATGTGGCTGCCATCAGAAGGTAGTGTCCACATTTAGGGTGCCTCTTCCAACTCAAATGATCCAATCAAAAAGATATCTCATTTCAGTTAATCCCAGATTCAGTCAAGTTGACACTCAGGATTAGCCATCACATTTCCCTTTTCCTTTAATTTTTCTGTCTGCTACTGTTTTTCCCCCAGAAGTCACGTTTTCTGTCATTTCCCTCCTCCTCATCTGGGTGGTAAACACACGCCTTTCTCTCTCTCCTTGTTGCTGCATCCAGAGCCTTGACTTTCTCTTCCCTGGAAATCTTTAAGGCTGCTTTCCTTCTCAGACCCCACTACTCCTTGCTGCATCTTCTCTTCCTTTCTCCCAGATCACTGCCATTATCCAGAACATGCTGGTGGCATGCTTCCTAATGGTTCAAAATTCAACTCTTCTTTCTTTCAGAGTCTGACCTCTTCTCTCACAAAGTGCCTTTTTAAGTTTTATTTTCCTCTTGTTGGTAAAACAGATGTAATAAACTCCACTTAGGATTACTAGAGGAATTATTAAGTGATGTTGAAAAAGCATGCTGCTTAAAGGCTGCCTGAGGTGCATCTGAATAACTTACCATTTTTAACCTGGAATCAGTTCCTTAAATAAAATTCCATGGAGTGGGCTAAAACATGCAAATGTGCAGCTGCTTTTGTTGAAATACAGAAAGGTATTGAGGATGGGGAGATCTCAGGAATATCATCAGGGAGGCTTAGAAGCCCTGGGAGAGAATTTCTGCAGTTGGGAGCAGAACAGTTAGAAAGCTGTTAGAGATGGGGTGATGGCTTACTAGGTACAGTGCTGCTCTGCAAGCATAAGGACCCGAGTTTCCATCCCTAGATTCTATGTTTAAAAAAGCCAAGTGTGGTGGTATGCACTTGTAACTCTGGTGCTGGGGCTGTAGAGACAGGAAGATTCCTGAAGTTCATTGGCCAGTCAATCTAACCAATGATTTTCAGGTTTAATGAGAGACCCTGCTTCAAAAAAATAAAAGAGTGATCAAAGACAAACCAGACATTGACCTCTGATCTCTGGCTTCCACACACGCTGACAGACATAGACACACAAACAGACACAGACAGGTGCATGGGCACACACACACACACACACACACACACACACACACACACACAGCCACCTAACTTTTGTTCTTTTCGACATACTGATTGACCTATATACTGATTGAAGTCATTTACCTAGAAATATACATTAATGCTTCATAAAATTTTTCACAATAAGATTTAACATTTTATTCTTTGGCTTTCAGCAGTAGTTAAAAACCAAAAGTTTGTTATATTGTAGATTGGGGGGTATTTTTGAAAAGCCTACATGCAAAAGAAGCATATGCTTTTTCTTTTACACACTTTGAAACATTCACATTTTAGGGATTACTGCTTTAGAGAAACCTTTGTTTCATCTGTTGAGCTGTTATACTTCTGTACATTGAATAATCAACATAATCTATTATGCTTTGTCTTTCATCTTGCCTGGTAAATTTATGCTGTTTTTTTAAAATAGCATTTTCTAGTTGTCATATGTAACTTCTAAAATAATTTGTTTTATTTTTAAAGTTGGTATACAAGATTTCATTATGGCATTTTTGCACATATGTGTCATTATATTTATTTCTAATTCATTCCTCTTCACAAATTCTCTTCCCCACATTCTACCTCCCTCTGTAACTCCAGTTGCTAGGGGACCCAATGCCCTCTTCTGACATCCATGAGTATTGCATGACATGGATGCACTTACACACATGCAGGCAATACATTCATATACACAAAATAAAAATAATAAAATATATTTCTAACAAAACTAAACTCGGGGCTGGAGAGATGGCTCAGTGGTTAAGAAAACTGACTGTTCTTGCAGAAGACCAAGGTTCGAATCCCAGCACCCACATGGCAGCTAACAGCTGTCTGTAACTCCAGTTCCAGGGGATCTGACACCCTCTTCTGACCTCTGCAGGAACTGAAAGACACGGGTGCACTTACATACATACAAGCAATACACACATACACATAAACTAAAAATAATAAATAAAATATTTTTAAAAACTAAACACAAGAAACTCCAGTTAAAAATTGGAGCAAAAAACTGGGTTTGGTGCCACATGCCTTTAACTCCATCCAGCATTCAGAGGGCTGAGGCAGGCAGCTCTTTGTGAGACTGAGGCTAGCCTGGTCTACATAGTGAGTTACGGGCCAGCTGTGGCACAGGGAGACCCTGTCTCAAAAAAATGAGGCAAGGAACCAAACAGACGTTTCTCAAAAGATGTAATGAAAATGGATGAAAAAATATTTTTGGGAATATTTAATTTAATTTTTGAATATTTTATACAGAACAACTTTTTTTTTTTAACCATCCCCCTTCATTGCCGTGGGAGTCGTCAGGATCACAGTGAATGGTTATACAGAACATCTTAATCATCTTTATATCCCCTTCCCATAACACACCCCACCACCCACCCACACACACCGGAATTCATACTTTCTGTTATTTGTGTTAAGGCCTGTCATATCAAGTTAGTGTTCCTAGATGTCCCTCAGTACAAGTTCATCCAGTGGGGTCAAATCAGCCTATCTAGAGTCCCTCCATTTTAGAAGATCATTTCTTCCTCCCCCAGCAGTAATCAACTGCCAATAATTCTTTGACTAAAATTGGGACTTGTTGCCCATTTCTACACTTCTGTGCTGGAGTTTTGTCTGCTTGAGTTTGCATAGGTCTTGTACATGCTGACACCATTGCTGTAGGTTCATATGAGCAGGGTCCCAGGAGCCTGTAGAACTATTTCCATATGGTCATGAGCCTTTTGGAAATCCAAATTTCCTTCTAGAATTAGTGCCTTTTTGTCTGAAGAACTTCTTTTAGCATTTTGTATCTTTCATTAATCTGAAGTATCTTTATTTTGTTTTCCCTTTTAAAGAGTATTTTGCTAACAGAATATTATGTGGCCATAAAGAAAAAATGGATTTAAGTCATTTACAGCAACACGTATGAACCTGGAGGACTGACATAAATTAGTGAAAGAAAAGTAAACATGGCCTGTTTTCACTTATATGTGGAAGCTTAAGGCTGATCTTATAGGAGCGAGGCATAGAATAG
>NW_008358101.1:7452000-7452994 GCF_000622305.1 Nannospalax galili
TTCTTATTGTAGTCCTCTAGAGAACTGTTGGTACTTGCTGAGGATATATTATTTTGATTTTTCATGTTTTTATTTTCCTCTGTGACTTTGACATGTGAATTCCTTTTGTAGTTTCTGGTTCTTGTGTGAGACTCAAGCCTTCCTTTGTTGAGTTTAGGTCTTCTTTTTATAAACTTTATGAGCCTTTGTGGTTTACTTTTTGGGCATGAAAAGCTGGTTGTCTAAGCTTCTGGTTCTCTCTTTTGATTTTATATTGGAGTGGCTGAATTTCTTTTGTCTTCAGGAGTTCCCACAGTGTTCCAAGTCAGATGAGGATCAGATGCTCTCCAGCTTTCTCCTAAGGTCTGGATCCCTCTAGACAACAGGCACAGTACAGTTTGGGAGGATTGCTAGATAGAGGTACGATTCAGGACTGGTCAGGCAGTCAGGGAAGAAGGCTAGTCTCAGGACTCCAGAGCAAGTAGCAAAGGAGGATGATCTCAAGAATCCAAGCTGGGGGTGGGACAGCCAGTGAAGAAGGCTGTTCTCAGGAATGCAAAAGCAAGGTGGGGGAGGGAACAGGCCCAAGGGCTCCAGGGGACAAGACTTTGGAATTGGGTTGAATTTTGTCAAAGGCCTTCTCTACATCTATTCAGATGAACCATGCGGTTCTTTTCTTTGAGTCTATATGATTTATAGTGTTTATTGACTTATGTATATTGAACCATCCTT
This sequence comes from Nannospalax galili, assembly GCF_000622305.1. Classification (NCBI taxonomy): domain Eukaryota; kingdom Metazoa; phylum Chordata; class Mammalia; order Rodentia; family Spalacidae; genus Nannospalax; species Nannospalax galili. The sequence continues at coordinate 7,452,712 of NW_008358101.1, forward strand.
GCATCCCCGGGATAAGCTGACTTGATCATGGTGGATGATCTTTTTGATGCATGTCTGTATGTGGTTTGCAAGCATTTTGTTGAGAATTTTTGCATCTATATTCATTAAGGATATGGGTCTGTGGTTTTCTTTTTTGGTTGTATCTTTACCTGGCTTGGGTATTAGAGTGATGCTCACTTCATAGAAGGAATTTGGAAGTTCTCCCTCCATTTCTGTTTTTTTGAATAAATTGAGTAATATTGGATGCAGATCTTCTTTAAATGTCTGATAGAATTCTGCTGTA
>NW_008358101.1:7456429-7473923 GCF_000622305.1 Nannospalax galili
TCTTTCTGCAACCCCTTGGGTATAGTCATTCCTTTCTTCAGCTCTTTGTATTGCTCCCAGAACTCTCTGAAGGGCACAATTATCTTCTTAATGTGCTCTTAAATTTAGCTTCCGAGAATTTTTCTATGTTCATCAAGAAAATTGAGCTATATTTTTCTTCTTTTTGTTGTATCCTTATTCTACCTTGGTGTAGGGGTAATTGTGGTTTAGAAGAATGAGTTTGGAATGTTCATCCCCTTTATATTTTATAGAACAGTTTGGGCATCGTTGTTGTTATCTCTTCTTAAAGATATACTGGAATTTGCCAGGTATAGTGGTGCCTGCTTTTAATCCCAGCACTTGGAAGGCAGAGGTAGATGGATCTCTTGTGAGTTCAAGGCCATCCTGGTCTACATAGTGGCTTTCAGGCCAGCTGGGGCTACAGAGAGACCCTGTCCCAAAAAGACAACAGAAAAAAAAAAGATATACTGGAATTCAACAGTGAATCCATGAATCAAGGACTTTCCTTTATTGGGGGACTTTTCATTACCTCTTAATTACTTGTTTCTTATGTGTTTGTTTGTGTTGTTCATATTTTTCAGATTCAATTTTGGTAGGTTACTTGTGTCTAAAAAATGTATCCATTTCTAGATATTCTATCTTTCTTGGAATACAAGTTTTCATAGCATTTTCTAATGATCATCTGGATTTCATTTGAATCTATTGTAATGTACCTCCCCTCTTTTCCTGTTTGCTTGTTTGTTTGTTTGTTTGCTTGCTTGCTTGCTTGTTTTTGAGACATAGTCTCATGAATCCCAAGCTGGCCTTGAACTATTTAGCTGATGGTCTTAAATTCCTGACCCTCCTGCCTACACCTCCTCTTTTGAGTGCTGAGTTTACAAGCAAGAGTCAACATGTCTGGCTGGCTTAACATGCCCTCTTTCATATCTAATTTTATGATCTTGAGCCCTTTGTCCCCTTTTCATTGGTTCAGGGAAGACTTTGGTAATCTTGCCTATTTGCTCAAAAAAGTCACACTTGTTTGACTGACTCTGCACTGTTCTTTCAGTCTCCATTTCATTAACTTCTGCTCTCACAGTTTTCAATATATATATTTTTTTTTTTCTGTGTATGAGTATATTGCCTGCATGTGTGTGAGTGCACCCATGTCGTGCAATGCCATGGAGGTCAGAATAGGGCTTCAGGCTCCCCCAGAACTGGAGTTAAGGACAGTTCGTAGCCACCATGTGGGTGCTGGGAATTGAACCTGGGTCCTCTGTAAGAGCAGTCAGTCCATTAACTGCTGAGCCATCTCTCCAGCCCCTCAGTGTATATTTTTTATTGAATTTTTGTGCACTTTATATAAAACATCTTAATCATCTTTATACATCCTCTCCCATCTGCACCCCCTAGAGACCATCCCTCCAGATTTCATGCATTCTCTCACATGTACTAAGGTCTATTGAGACAAGTCTGTGTACTCAGATGTCTCTGACACAAGTTCATCCACTGGAGTCTAGTCAGCCTATCTAAAGTCACTCCCTTAAAGAAGATCAACTCTCCTTCACCCAGCAGTAATCAGCTGCCAATAGTTCTTCAGCTAAGGTTGGGGCCTGCTGCCCATTTACCCAGTTCTATGTTGTGTTTTTGTCTGATTGAGTCTGCTTGGGTCTTGTGCCATAAGTTCATGTGACTGCTCTCATTTTTATTACTTCTTTCCATCTACAGCTTTAGAATTTGATTTGTTCTTTTTTTTTTCCTCCTATGATTTCTTTTAGGAAATAAAAAAAAATTTATTAATTCTTTGAGAATTTTGGAAAATAGATTAATGGATTTTTAGCATATTATTCCCCCTCCCTCATCTCCTTTCAGACCCACCCCAACCTCTGTACCCACCCAATTTTGTGTTTTCTTCTTTTTATTTTTCAAGTCCATCAAGTCCGATTTGTTTTATCCAAATACTGTTGGCTGTGGGTTCATGCCATGGAGTGTGGTCTGCCTACCAGGCGTCACCAACCTACCAGTAAAGAAAACTGACTCTTTTCTCAGCAGCTGTATCAATTGCCTGTTTCTTAGAGATGGCCAGAGCTTCCCTCCCACCCTCGCTGGGTTTTTGCATGGCTTGGGCTTGCACAGGTCTTGTTCATGCTGTCATAATCACTGCGGGTTCACATGTACAGCCGCCCCGTTGTGCCTGGGAAACAGTTTCCTTGTATTCATCTATCATTTCTGTCTGGCCCTTACATTCTTTCTGTCCTTCTTCCACAGTGATCCCTGAGACTTGGGAGGAGAGGGTGTGATCAAGGCATCCATTTTAGGACTGAGCAATATGAGGTGTCTTATTCTCTGTATACTGTCAAGTTGTGGATCTCCTTATTATCATCTACTGCAATAAGAAGCATCTCTGAAGAGGGCTGAGAGATGAAGCAATCTATGCTTATAATGATAGCTTATTAGGATTTAGCTTAATACTATGTCCATTTAGCAGAATAATAGTAGTAGGAGCTCCCTTAGGGTCCATGACCTACCTAATGACAGCTTTTTAGCCCCAATAAGGATTAAAAGTATGAGTTCCCTCTTGTGGATTGGGCCTTAAAGTCAATCAGAAAATATTTGATTACTTCCATAACACTGGTGCCATTATTGCACTACTGGGCATATTTTACCAGGCTAACCATTATTGTAGATCACAGGGCTCACAGATGGGTAGAACTGATAACTACATTTCTCTTCTAGTAACATGCATAGCACCTTCCAGCACTATGAATACATCCATAGGCATGAAACTTCCAGGTCAGTACCAGCTTGATTTCTCCATGTTCTATGACTTAAATATGTAGTGTATTCAACAATAGAATCTTACAGTCAAGTTCTAGGGGGTAACCAAGAGCAATTTAATAGCCAGTAATGTTTGTGAGTTACAAATGATGCTGGTCAAACTGGATAGCTACATGCTGAAGAATGAAACTAGATACTTATCTCTCATCTTGCCCCAAACCCAACTTAAAATGGATCATAGACCTCACTACAAGACCTGATACCCTAAATCTGAAAGAGAAGAAAGTAGGGAATACACTAGAACTTAAAGGCATAGGAAAAAGACTTTCTGAACAGGACTCTGATAAGCACAGGTATTAAGGCCAACGTGAAACTGAAAAGCTTCTGTACTGCAATGGACACAATCATTTGAGTGAAAAGGCAGCCTACAGAATATATACATCTGACAGAGGGTTAGTGTCTAGAATATAAAAAACTAAACATCAAGAAAACAACCAAAAAGTTATGAATTGGGGCAAGGAATGAACCAAAGAGTTCTCAAAAGATGAAATGCAAATGGTTGAGTAATAGTTTTTAAAATATTCATTCACCAAATTATATTGTATGAAAATTGCAAAAATTCAATAAAAAAAACACACAAGTGAATAAAAAGCCTCAACAGGTAATGTCTCAGAAGATACAGCAGGTTGGGTGTGGTGGCATACACCCTTAAATCTAGCACTTGGGAGGCAGAGGCAGGCAGAACTCTGTGAGATTGAGGCCAGTCTAGTCTGCATTTCGAATTCTAGGTTAACTGGACTACAATGAGACCATGTCTCAACAAACAAACACACAAACAAAAACACTAATTAAAGAAGATACAGCAGAACAAAATATTGTATAAGCCTGTCATTTAAAAAATAGATTACCATTCAGAAGACAAAATATGGAAAGGTACTTCTCTATAGGTATGCATAAAACAAAGGACTTTAAAATTTAATTTTCATTATAATGTTTCTGGTACTATTGGCCTTTTATCACAGCACATTAATTAATTTAGTAATGCATTGTCATAGGATCAAAGTACAACTCAACACTCATGAGATATGCCTGACAGCCAAGTCCTGCTCAGCAACTGAAACCAATCTGAGCTGTCTTCCACTTTTAAGGAGCTATTGTGCTGTGTCTCACAATGGTTTGTGTTCACTGTTTAACCAACTTTGAAAAAAATCCAACTACAAGGAATACATAACTGTATTTTTTATTCACAAATGCATACTTTTCACATCAAAAGTGTGAGTGTGGCAGTATAGGGAACAGCAAGGACAGTATAGTTTCGAAAGCATGCACTTACTTTGAAATAGCTTCCTCATTTCTTATTCTAAGAAATATGTCTGGCATAGCAGTGAAGGAATAAAACTTGCTTTCCATTTTTTGAAAAAAAGAAAAAAAATATTCAATATCCTTAGCCACAAGAGAAATTCAAATTAAAACAGCCTTGAGAGTTCATCTTACCCGAGTCAGAATGGCTAGAATAAGAAAAAATGATGATCAATGGTGGGGTGGATGTGGGGAAATGGGAAGACTTTTTCCAGGAACGTTTCAATTTTGTCCCTGATTTCTTCAATGACACAATAGTCATTCAAGGTTTTTTGTTGTTGTTTGTGGTGGTGTTGTTTTTTGTTTGTTTTTTTACAGTCTTTGGGTGTCCATGTTTCTTTAGTTTCCTCTGCCTATCCATTTGTAAATTCTACTACATATAAGACAAGAAATTATTGTGACTTTTTTGTATTTTTCAAAACTTGCTTTGTGGTCTAGAATATGGTCATTTTAGAGGATGTTCCCTTGGCTGTTGAGAGGAATATGTATTCCCTACCTACTAAATGGACTATTCTATATATGTGTATTAAGTCCTTTAGATAAATGGTATATTTTAATTCTGAAATTTCTTTGTTGATTTTTTTGTTTGGATAACCTATGTACAGAGGAGAGTGGGTAGTGTAATGATCCACCATCATTTTCCATCTGATATTTTATGCTGATTAATGTTTGTTCTATGAAACTGGGAATGCCCAAATTCATGGCATATACATTTACAGCTATTACATCTTCTTTCGTATGTGTTTATGTAGTGTATGCGTGTGTACATGTTAATGGGCATGTGCGTGAAGGGGGAAGCCTGAGGTCAGGGTCAAAAGTCTTCCTCTGTCACTCTCTACTTTTTGAGACAGGGTCTCTCACTGAACCTGGAGGGTACTCAGATATTTGGTAAGACTAGCTAGCCAATCACCTACAGGGATTCTCTTGTCTCTGCCTCACCAGCATTAGGATTATGGTCACACACCACTACATCTGACCTTATTTTCATGTGCTCTGTGGTTCTAAACTCAGGTTTTTAATGTTTGCACATCAGGCATTTTAACAATGGAGACTTCCCCCCATGTACTTATATGTTCTTGACGAAATATTCCTTTTATTAATATGTAGTGACTTTCTTTACCTCTTTTAATTTTTGTTTGAAGCATACTTTATCAGGTGTCAGAACAGCTACACTAGCTTGCATTTCAGTTTCAGATCACTGATAGATTAGTTTATTCCTTTGATTTTCAGCTTGTGGGTATCTTTACCCGAAGGTATATTCTTGGAGATCTTGAATCTGGTTATTTTTTGTTTGTTTGTTTGTTTTTCAGTCTTTTTTAGACAGGGTCTCCAAGTAGTTCTAGCTGGCCTGGAACTCATTGTGTAGACCAGGCTGGCCTTGAACTCACAGAGATCCGCCTGCCTCTGCCTCCCAAGTGCTGGGATTAAAGGTGTGTGCCACCATGCCCAGTAGCGAGTCTAGTTTTCTTATTCCCCTACTTTGTGTCTCTTTATTATGGGCTGGGACCATTTACATTTAATGTTATCATTGAGAACTTTTTACTAATTCCTGTAATTTTTTCTGGTTGGCTGGATTGTTTGTTCTTCCATTACTGTTAGGGGTTTGCTGGTCTACTATGTCAGGCATAATGAATTCCTTCCCATTGCCCTTTTGCTCATCTATTCCTCTTACAAAGGTTACTCCTTCCTGTGCTCCTATGATTGAGGCCTGCTTCCATGTAAATGTATACTATTCTTTAAAATATCTTCTGTAGTGCTGGCTTTGTTGAAACAAATTGCGTTAGTTTGTGTTTATGTTTAAATGTTCCTAATTGTCCATTAATTTTAAAAGATAGCTTTGCAGGATATAGCAATTGCAGTTGGCAATTAGTTATATTCAGGGTTTGAAATATACCATTTGCATGGTTTTGTGGCTTTGGGGGCTTGTGACAAGAGACCTGATGTTGCTCTCTCGTTCCTGTCTCTGTTGGGGCTTTTCCTATGTAGGTTTCATTATTGTTTCTTTTCTTTGTATTATTGACATCTTGCTTAGATGTAATATGTTGCAGAGAGGTTCTTTTTTGGTCGTGTCTATTTGGGGTTGTAAATGCTTTTAATGTTTGCGTGTCTATTAATTTCTCAGGATTTATGAAATTTTCTGCTATTATTTCATTATTAGAATCTCTGTGCCTTTAGTTTTCATCTCAGCTCATTCCTACGTCCTGTAGGATTCTTAGGTCAGGTGTCTAGATCACATCTCCATGGTTCATTAGTTGTTTGTTTTGTTTTGATACTGTGATCATGCTCACTTTCTTCTTTTTTTAAAAATCTATTTCTATGTGTGCATAAGCATGTCCATATGTTTTCAGGTACACATTTGTATGCAGATGCATGTGTACATGTATGTATCCATGGAAAAATCAGAGGACAATCTTGGGTGTCATTTTTTAATTTTATTTATTTATTTATATTTATTTATTTATTTATTTATTTATTTATTTATTTATGTGTATTCGTGCATTGCCTGCATGTAGGTAAGTGTATCTGTGTCGTGCAATGCCTGTGGAGGTCAGAAGAGGCTGTCAGATCCCCTAGGACTAGAGTTATAGACAGTTGTTAGCTGTCATGTGGGTGCTGGGATTCAAACCTGGGTCTTCTGCAAGAACAACCAGTGTTCTTAACCACTGAGCCATCTCGCCAGCCCAGGGTGTCATTCTTTTTTAATATTTTATTTATTATTTTATTTTTATGTGTATGATATATTGCCTGCACTGATGTTGTGCATTGCCCACGGAGGACAGAAGAAGATGTCGGATCCCCTGGGAGTAACGCTACGGACAGTAGTTAGCTGCCATGTGGGTTCTGGGAACCAAACCTGGGTCCTCTGTAAGAGCAGTCAGTACTCTTACCCAATGAGCCATCTCTCCAGCCTCTTGAGCATCATTCTTTAGGCACCATTTACCTTTCTATTTTGAAACAGGGCCTTTGACTAGCTTGGAACTGGCCAAATAGGCTACGCTGGCTCCAGGGAAGCATCTGTCTTTATATCCCCTGTGGTTAAGTGTGTGGATTATAAGTGTGTGCCTCCACGCCTGGTTCTTTTTCACATGGTTTCTGGAGGATCAAACTCAGGTCCTCCTGCTTGCAAGGCTAGCACTTTATTGACTGTGCTATCTCCCCAGATCCTATTTTTTCTTTATTGAGGTTTGAATCAATATTGCATTGACCATGTCCTATATCCCTGATGTTCTTTATTCTGCTTGGTTGAGTCTACTGGTGATGCTTTCCACTCTGGCTTTAATTTTAATTTAATTTTATTTTGTGAGGCGTTTACAAGCATGTGTGAGTGCCCATGTACATGTGTGCATGTAGAGGCCAGAAAATGATGCTGGATGTCTTCTTTAATTGCTTGTATCCTATTATTTGAGGTATGGTGTTTCATTGACCTTAGAGGTCACCAATATGGTTAGGCTGCCTGTCTCTGCCTACCCAGCATCAGGGTTACAGATGTATACTTGCCATAACCAGCTTTATAGATGAGTGCTGGGATTCAAACTCAGGTCCTCATGTGTGTGCATGAAGTCCCCGTGTCTTTATTTAAGTCTTTGAGTTTGCATTTCTAACATTTCTATTTTATTTTATTTAAAAACATCTCAATCTCCTTCCTGTAATTTTTGGGCATATTGCTGATTTTATTTTCATTCACATTGTTGCTTTTCTTAGTAATTTTGCTTACTTTTTGATCTTTATGGCTAACTTTTCATGTCCTGGGTTGAATTCATCTGCTTGTTTGTATCATCTTTGAGGTCATTTTACTAGTAAACTTTTGGAAATTTTTTGCAGCATTTAATTGATTTCTGCATCTCTGAATTCAGTAGTTGAGAAGTTATGATCTGAAGAACTCATACGGCCTTGTTCTTTTTATGTTTTCTATATTTCTCCATTGCTATTTGTGCATCTGTTGTTCTGGATATCGTTTCTGATTTTATTTTGTAATCTTCTTATTAAACATCCTTCTCTTAAGGGCTCAATCCCCAACACCACTTTGAGAATAGTAAATAAGGTGCTGTAACAGCAGTACAAAAACAGAGGCTGGAGAGATGGTTCAGTGGTTAAGAGCACTAGTTGCTCTTCCAGAAGATCTGGGTTCAGTTCCCAGCACCCACATGATGGATAACAATCATCAGTAGCTACAGTCACAGGGGACTGATGCCCTCTTCTGGCATCTATGGGCAATGCATGATATGGGTGCACTTACAGACATGCAGGCAAAATACTCATACATATAAAAATAAATAAATAAAAACAAAAATAAAAAAAACAATATAGTGAGATGCCCAGCCCCAAGTGAGACATCTACAATGGAACCTCTGTACCTAAGGCTCACTGAACATAGTGAAATGGGGTAAAGAGAATACTAACACATTTCTCAGTTCTCACCAGTGAAGCTTCCTTATGCAACAGAGGGCGATGCACAAAGAAGACCACAATTGGGCAAAGTGTGGAGAAAAAGAGATTGCAGAGTGTGTGTCCCCGAACAGGGCTCATATATTAAACCTCATCCACCCATGGCTCAGGTGCAATTGTGGAATAGGGGGTGGAAAGATTGTAAGAGGAGCCGGGGGTGGTGCAAAATCTTAAGGAATCTTAGTCTCCCGGGTTTCTGGAAACTTGTATATCAACCTATGGTAATGATGACAGCATATACAAGACCCACGCAAACCCAGTCAGACAAAAATCCAGCATAGAACTGGGGAAATGTGCAGGATGCTCCATTCTTAGCCATGGAACTATTGGCAGCTGACCACTGCTAGGTGAGGGTGAATTGGTCTTCTTTAAGGGAGTGATGCTAGATAGGCTGAAGAGGCTCCAGTGGATGAACTCACATGGAGAGACATTTGGGTACACAACTTGACTCGACTGGCCTTAATATATATGAGAAAATGCATGAAATCCTGTGGGCAGGAAATGGGGTTATAGATAGGAGAAGGGGTCTAAATATGATTAAGATGTAGTGTGTGAAATGCACAAAAATTCAATAAAAATATGCATTAAAAAGAAAAGAAAAATATAAAAACATGCAAGATATAGGAATATATTTAAAGTTGATTAAAGCCCACTAATACATCGCCAATGATCAAAAAACAGAAAATGGCAAAACTATTGTAGTATGTGCTATAAAGCTAAAGCTTATTTGAGGTGAATGTTGAAATAGTGATTAAGAAAACAGGAGTCAGGGAGAGGGTAAAAATAGAGAAAAACAAGGGTAATAAATGAACAGTAAAGGAAGGGGGTGAAGGAAAATTTTATGGAAGGCGGGAGAAAAGAGTAAGATAGTTGTAAAACTAAATACATATATTAAATACATATTAATATACATATATTAAAAAGAAGCTTCTAATAGTGAAAAATTCCAAACGCAAAATTAAATGACTGTACAATGGAAATAAAAGATAAAGACATAATTTTAATACAATAAAGTAAAAATACAGTTATAGGTGTAGGAAAAAGGAAAGGGAGAAGCACAGAGGAGATAAAGAGGAAAACTGGGAGCGGCTTCTTTTGGGTTTGAAAATTGAAGACTACCAGTTATTTGCATGGGGGCATCGGTTGAGCTTGTAGACCCATGTTTTTCCCGTGCTTTATGCTGGTTCTCAGCCTTTTTGGATGAGGCTGTGATGTTCACCAGAGTCACGTTCACTTCAAACACTCTGTGCACCAGGCACTTCTGCTGGTCACACAGCCTCGAAGTTTGTGGGCTGGGCAGATTTCCTCACCCTCTAGGGACCCCTAAGATTGTTCTCTTTGAGGTGCTCGATGGCCCAGCTGGGCAGGGTCTCAAATGTGTTGGGAGTCTGGGAAGCAACCACACTGAGATCTCTATAGGCAAGGGAACTTTCTCTACTCTCAAGACCTCCTAGGTATTAATTATTCTGTTTGAGAGATGCTGTGGATATCAAGTATACACTGGAACTTCAGAGTTTGGAGGTTCTACAACAGACAGGTGTCCCCAGAGTTTGATAGGTCTGATGACTCAGGGCTATGAACTCTGGAGTTACACGGGGTGGGTGGAGTCTGCTCCCAGCCAGGGCGCAAAGCTATGTTTCTTTACGTACTTCGCTGCCTGAACGGAGCCTTCCGGATGTCTGCACGTCTTCACTCCTCAGCATCCTGCTTGCCCACTCTCCCATTTGCCCCCCAGGACTGTGCTTCACCCTGGGACCGCATTAGGTTACATTCACTGTCCCTGACTTATAGTTGCTTTCTCTTCTCAAGTCCCCAAGGTAGATCAGTTTTAAACATAAGGTCCTTGTAAGGATGGTGCCAGGTCACTGCTGTCCCACTCATAGGGGCTTTCTTTCCACTGCAGAGCAATCCACAGGGGAGAATCTCTCTCCACCAAAACTTGCAACTGGATTGGAGGCTTGTCCTGGGGGCGGGGCTGCAGGTCCTGACTTACCTTTTCGATGTCTCCTCTGCTTCTCCTGCAACCAGGCAGTGGCAGCTGAGCTGTGTGGAATGTGGATTGTTTCTTGTCTATGTTCTGCCTGTCTTTCTTTCTGCACTTTTTAGGTACTCTATCACTACTTTTGTGAGTTTTAAAGCTCTTTCTTTCCTTCTCTTTGAACAAGTGTGCTTTTTTTTCCTTATTCTAATTCTGATTCTTCTCCTTTACCAAGTCACAGAGACAGCTTCTAGTCTACCATGTTACTCAGAAGTCAGATGCTGACTATACTTACACAACCCTTTCTTTTTCCACTGCAATTATCTTAGCATGTCTTAAAATTTCTTATAATACCTTCTAGACATGATAAGGAAGCTGTAGTTGTAAAATCTCCACAGTATGGTAACCCAAGAAGACCTGCATAATGGCACAACCAGTTGACATACCAACACAGATGGGAGAAATTTCACAGGGTCCCACCTCTAGATGAAGAGCTACAGGCAAGCAATGGATGCTGAGGGAAGAACAATCAGTTTTCTCCAGGGACAGCCTTAAACCCAGGTACACAGGAGCACCACTAAATGGACACAATAGATGTGTGTGTGTGTGTGTGTGTGTGTGTAAGTATGTATGTCTATAAATGTATATATGTTTATGTAACAATAATAAAGAAGAGGATAAGTTCATATGAGCAGGTTCCCAGCTGCCTGGAAAGCTCTGCTTCCTGTGGTCATCCACCAACCCTGGCTCTTACAATCTTCCTCCCCCCTTTTCCACAATAATCCCTGTGTCCTGGGTGGGTGAGATTTAATACAGGAGCCCTATCCAGGGACACACACTCTGCAGGCTCTTATTCTCCACATTTGGCCAGACATGATCTTGATTCTATAAGCCTTAGCATATATGACAGAATCCATGAAATCTGGTGGGGGAGGCCTATGGTGGGTCCAGACAGGGGAGAGGTTATAAATATGATTAATATATATTGCATGAACTGCACACAAAAATTTAATAAAAATATATTTTTAAAAACGAGGACAAGTTTTTAAGTGAGCCATGGATGTTGAGGAAGGATCATTTTCTCCAGGGAGGTAGTAGGGAGTTCACCTTTTGTACTTTCTTGAGCAAATATCCATTTGGAACATTTCCAATATGATTTTGGACATACAAACATTAACTACAAAGAGGCCTATGTTTAAATACCAGTTGTGATATAAACGAATAAACACCAAGCTCTTCCTCTTGTCACTCTGTAAAGCAAAGAAAACAAAACAGGGGCCTGAGGGAAGAGTGGCATGTCTATTGTGATGTACATTTTTCTGGCTTTTGTCATTGTGTCCCACTTTGCTTTTCTTTTAAAATATACTTTTTGTATCTTATGCAAACCTCTCACAGATCTGGGGGCAGGTGACAGGCAGTTTAGTAAATCAAAAACAAAAATAAGGACAAATTTTAAAAGATATCCCTTAATGAATCATATTCTGTTACTTGAGACCTGTGGGTGTGGGCAGTATGGTGATGTAAGAGAGACAGAGCAAGGAGTGTAACACTTCAACCTTCAATCAGCTACTCTTAGGTTTCTGATATCTTGTAAAGCAAGACATGATTTTTGCAGTTGATTTCTAACTAAATGTCTTTTGAAGCTGTTAAACGAGGACAGGAGATACTACAGACATAGGATTTGGAGCAATGGAGCTGGAACTGAGCTGGAAGTCATGTACCCTGAAGCCTAGCTCTCATAGTTTGGGGGATCACTACACAAGCTACTAAGGGAGAACATTAATTGATGGTCCAGCCCCAGTTTTAAGACCTAAGAACAACATCAATGACCAGCACAGCAAAGTATATTGGGGCAGTAGTGGCACTTTTATATTGGGGGGTAATCAACAGCTACCTAACTGGACTTAAATCCCACTGAATGGGAGGAAACTCATATGTATTACTGTAAACATAGCCAACTACACATGACTGGACAGGTCATAGATATTAGAGAAAACTGTCACATCCCCAGACAAATGTAATTTCTTATTATGTGCAAAATATGGATACTTACATTTACAGACAAGTATCCCAATTGTCTGCGAATTGCCCAAGCCTAAGTGACACATCTACAATGCAACCTCTACACCTAAAGATCATGGAACATAGTGGAACAAGGGGTAAAGAAAGCACAAACGCATCTCTCAACCCTCATCAATGAAGTTCCCTCATGCAATAGAGGGCCATGAACACAAAAGGACACTAATGGCCAAAGTATAGAGAATAAGAGTCTGCAGAGTTTGGGTCCTTGGATAGGACACCATCCACCCAGGGATTAGGGACCATTGTGGAAGAGGGGGCAGAAAGATAGTTCTAGCCAGGGCAGAGGTGCATGACCTTATGGAAATAGAGTCCTACAGGTTCCTGGGACCTTACTCATATGAACCTATAGCAATGGTGTCAGCATGTAGAAGAGTGGTGCAAACTGAAGCAAACAAAACCCCAGCACAGAACTGTGGAAATGGGCAGCAGACCCTAATATTAGCCAAAGAACTATTGGCAGCTGATTATTGCTGGATGAGGAAGAGCTGATTTTCTTAAAGGGAGGGACTCTAGATAGGCTGACTAGACCTCCATGGATGAACTTGCACTGGGGGAATCTGGGGACACTAAACTTGACATGATAGGCCTTAACACTAATGATAAAATGTATGGATTCCAGTGGGGGACTATGGGAAGGTGCCAGTGGGGAAGGGGGTATAAAAAATGATTAAGATATTCTGTATGAAATACACAAAAATTCAATAAAATACTTAAAAATAATCAGAAGTAAGAGATCGGTTTACTGAAAAAGAAAATAATCAGTAGCACAAAATATATTTGGCTGCTTTATCCTGTGTTCCAACTGTTCTAAGAAAAACTATTAGAGTAGCATAGCTTGTTATTGATCGTGGAAGGGGAGAAGTGTTCATAACACAAAGTATCATTGAAACACTTTCTAGATTTGATCAGTCTAATACCTATTGTCCAACATGGAATGCTGCTCATACAGTAAAGGCTTGCTAAATACTTAATTAAACTTCATTCCTGGACTTAGACCTTAGCTATCAATTAATCACTGAGGTCTATGACCTATGATTTCAATGAGACATAACATTCACAATAATTATAGCACACGACTATAATGGTCACAGATGACAGAATCAAACTTAAACTAACATGGGGCATTTATTACATTATCTTTCTGAAAACTCCAGATACCCGCAGTGAGAAGCCAATCTTAAGTCATCAGATGGTGTCATTAGGAATCTCTTTTTTCTTACTTCATTCTGCTTTTCTGCACTTCTATTTTATCGGAACAGCTTTCCCCCCATGTCCTGGAAAATTAGCAGATTCAGAATTATGTCAAAACAACTCACTAACCCTAGAAAAATGAAATTTTCTCTTTCCAAAATTTCGGGCAAAATTTTTCACTGGGCAGGTTTGTTTCATTTGTCCATCTGAATCAACTGTCATTGTTCAGATAATGGAAGAGCTGATTGATCAGGTTGTGTTCAATTACTTTCTCTGGAGTGGGGTTTGGCATAGGAAGGATGGAGGCCTGGGACTGTGCCAATCCCCCATAAACAGCAGGTTGATGGTAGGAGAGCCTAGCATGTCTATAGAAAATGACCATCATGGTAATCCAACCTTAATGTCCCTGGCACAAAGTACACTTTTTATTGTCAATCTGTCTCCAGACGCTTGAAAGAAAACAGCTATATCTGAATGGTTAAATAAGAATTAAGGTATAAACATTTAAGCAATAGCTTCATGGTGCAAATACTGATTTAAAAATTTCTCTAAAAACATACAAACACAAACACACATGTACAAACTAGTACTGTTTGCACAAATCTCATCAATTAGGGGTTAGTCTCTGCTCTTCTCGTATTTTTAATTCTTGTAATGGAAAATTAGCAGAACATATAACTAGAACCAGACTGCCTATGCCATAGAATCAATGTATCCCAATATATGTAATAGTTACAAAAGATCACTCACATAATAGAAGAGGAAACATTCAGTTAACTACAGCTAGGGTTAGAGTTCAAGACTAGCTAGTAAGAATTAGAAAGAACTAAAGAGTAGGAACAGCAACATGTGGAACAGTCACTGTACGGGGGCTCAACTAGAAAACTCAAAGGCATGCACTCTTCAGGCTTCGCTGGGACGGCTTAGTGCCCTGGCTCATTGGGTAACAAGAAGTCACCATGCCATCCTGGAACAGAGCTTGCTAATGATACACCTTCTTAGAGAGCCAAGGGAAGTTGTTTGTTTAGAACTATCTCAGGAGGGACTCCATAGCAAAAACATGAGGTAGGAAAGAAAGGGTTGTAGGTACCAGCGCCCATCACTTTGGGAGCTGGACCTGGCAGATGTCACAAAGGCTATAAGCATCAGAGACACTCTGCCACAAATCATCAAAGGGGAGGGAGGGCTACTGGGAGGAGCCAGTACCTAAGTGCTGCTGAGTACTGTTCACAGCAGAAACTGGATGTCAGAGACACACAAGCAGTTCAGAAGCTGTGAATGAAAGAGGCTGCTGAGTGGGCAGCCTGCAACTAGAAGGCAAGATTTTCTCTAGCTGCATCTCTCGGCATCATGCTTTAGAGCCAAGAAGCATATTTACAGACCCAGACCCATTTCCATACAGCAAGAAGCCAAGGTGACTTGGAACTGAGACTCAATAAATACATAGTCAGATAGAGACACAGCGGACTTTTATTTTGATGCTGTTTGTGTGTACCTTGTGCACACCCATTGTTTTCTTGCTTTCCTGAGTTTTCCTTTTTGTGGAGATGGTGCGAACAAGCATGCAACTCTCTTTCCCACCTAGGTAATGCAAATGCACTGTTGATTCTAAATATCAGCAGACTAGCTAAAAGGGAAAAATGTGAGAACTGATCTGGGTGGATTTAGGAACCGAGAGTCAAGTTTCAGGTATCATCTTATAGAATAATTTTAGGAACAAGCCAAGGAAGTTACTTATGTTTTCCATTAGAGAAATTGATGTTTTGTTTGGGGAGATGGCTCAGTGGCTGAGAGTATTTGCAATGCAAGCATGAAGGCACGGCTGCGAATCCCCATCAGCTACGTGAAAAGCTGGACGTCATTAACCTCGGTGTAAGGGGGTGATGTGAGGTGGAGACGGGGGTTTGGGGTGCTCATTGGCCAGCCAGCCTACTAGAAAGAATGAGTTTCAAGTTCAGTAAGAAACCCCATCTCAAGGAAATATGGTAGAGAG
This sequence comes from Nannospalax galili, assembly GCF_000622305.1. Taxonomy (NCBI): domain Eukaryota; kingdom Metazoa; phylum Chordata; class Mammalia; order Rodentia; family Spalacidae; genus Nannospalax; species Nannospalax galili. The sequence continues at coordinate 7,472,236 of NW_008358101.1, forward strand.
CAACAGGGAGAGACACCGGATGTCCTCTGGCGTTTGATGCATACACACACATACATGCATCTGTACTTCATACACTCATATGACACATCACATCAACACACACACATAAATTGATTTTCAAAGGAAGTACCTTACCATATGTTTTCCAAAACATGGAAGGGTTATTACTGTACATTTAAATTTGAGGACATAAAAATGAATCCTCAAACTTATAAAAACATGTTTATTTATAATAATATGCACATACCTTAAGTTCACAACTTGATACACTTTTACAAACTGAATCCACCTGTATGACTGGTATATAGAGGTTTGTAACCAATTAAGGGGTCATAGAATTCCTTATAAAATTTAATGTAAAGACCTCTTATTCTAGAATAAGTAAACAACACAAAAGTTTTAGCTTTAAGTTTCAATTTCTGCAGAGCCTTCCATTAAAAACTCCTTCAGTATAAGCCCTGTAAGACATAAAATTGAATGACTTTTTAACCTTTAAAAAAGATCTCCATTTCATTTTAGAATATATTGTTCCTTGCAGAAAGACACATTGTTTTTGCTACTAACACTGAGATGTTGGCGCTTGCATCTCTAATCTGTATATATCTGATTATTACTAGTCATAATCGGTTGCACTTGGATCCTTGGCGCCTGTGTATGTCTGTAAAGTCATCAGGTAGATTTCAATGGTAATGTTTATCACCTCTACTAATTAACATGACGTAAATTTTCATGCTTGCTCCTCAAATATAATACACTTTTTAAAATTTGTTGACTTTTTTTGTGTGTGTATATCACACAGAACATCCCAAACCATCTTATTCAACTATACACCCACTTCCCTGATGGCACCCCCCCATAGCCTCCCTCCCCCCACTAGAGCCCTTATACATTGATATCCCTGCTACTGTCTGCTGTGTTGTCAGCACCCCCAGCCATTCCCCACTGCTTGCGCTTCTGGTGAATCTAGTCAGCCTATCTAGAGGTCTTTGTTTTAGGAGGGTCAGCTGTTCCTCATGTAGCAGCAATCAGTTGTCAATATTCCTTTAGATAAGATTGGGGTCTGCTGTTCATTTTCCCAGTTCTATGCTGGATTACTATTTGCAAGTCCCTTTGGCCACCCTGGCTAACAACTCAAAAGAAGGTATCTCCTATCTGGCATTGTTGCTTGTTATGTAGCCTTTAGCTATGCATATGGACTCTTATAAAATTATATTGGCCCCTTTAATCTTTGGTTATACTTTCCTTTGGGGTGTTTAAGGCCATACAGTTGGCCAGATAAACCAATTTATTTTTACTCTTAAGGTCATTTGAGGATCTGTTCCTCAGGGGTCACATGGGCTTGGGAGGAGCCCCTGGCTACTTTCTTTTACCAGTTCTGCCTATGTGAAGATAAGTCAAAGGTCCTGCTCGATCATGGTTGGTTTTGCTTGGAAGCTGGAGGAAATGATTCCTCTGTGCTGACCCTCCTCTTTGTAGACTGGACACTGGTTCAAGTCCATCTGGTGGGGCCTCCTCGGCCTCCTTGATCAAGAGGACAGGCGACTCACCACCATTATAGGACATTTTGAGAGATGCTCATAGTCCCTTGGAACTAGTCGACCTAGGAGGGCAAGGAGCAAAAACTGTCCTTTATGTCCCTCTGGCCATATTATTATAGGCCTCAAAGTATGTCTGTTAAACACCCAAGA
>NW_008358101.1:7473961-7493628 GCF_000622305.1 Nannospalax galili
GTGAAAGAGATGTACTCTTGCTCTGGAGTGTGTTACTGAATATGTTAAAGCTGTAGTGAAATGCTTCTTCTAATCATGTAGTTATTTAAAAAATTTTAAAAATTATTAAAAAATAATAATTCTTCAAAGCATAAAATTTCCCCTTAATAATTAGTAAATGTGAAAAGCATTGCCATTGAAATCTACCTGACAGTTTTATATCCATGCTCAGATGGCAAGGAGCTCAGAAAGTAACTGTGACTGGTAATAATCAGATATATAGAGATTAGAGACTCATGTGGAAACATCTAAGTGTTAGTAGCATTAAAAATGAGTTAAAAATGTAATAATTTAACTGTAAGCCTACAAATTTACAGCCAATTTTGAAAGAGATGCATCTTAGCTCTGGAAATTGTTATTGAATATGTCAATGTTGTAATGAAATGCTTCTTCTAAGTATGTGGTTATTAAATAAATAATTTTTTAAAAAGCAAACAAAAAACAAAAACAAAAACAAAAACAAAAACCTCCTTCAAACCCAGGCGTAGTAGCACACGCCTTTAATCCCAGAACTCAGAAGGCAGAGGTGCAGAGGCAGGTGGATCTCTGTGAGTTCAAGGCCAGTCTGGTCTACATAGTGAGTTCCAGGACAGCTGGAGTTACAGGGAGACCCTGCCTCCAAAAGACCAAAAAACCTCCTTCAAAATAGGTTTTCCCTCCCTGTAATAACAATCTACACATTCGGTCTCAGTTTCTTACTCCAAAGAATGGAAACGATAATGAAGCACTGATCTCATGGGGTCTTGAATTACTAAACAACTTATGTTGTGCATTACACTTTAATTGGCAATACATAGTCAATATATTGACTCTAATTATATTGGCTTGATTAAAATAGTAATGGATTTTGGTTGTTTTTTCATAACAAGTAGATTAAATATGTTTTTAGATTTCCATAAAATTTTCTCATAAGATAGTTGGGGAATTCATTTTTATAGTAGAACTATGCCTCTTCTTAAATTGCAATTTAAAAAAACAAATGATTTCTCATAGCCTCTGTGGAAAAAAATCATAAGAATAGATGATATCACTGTCAATACTAAATTTATATTATAAATTCTTTAATATTTATACCTAATTGAATATTTCAATTAAAGAAAACATTTTTTTATTAATGATAGCCAGTTCTGAAAATTATTACTTTGGCCACCAGATGGAGCTAGTATTATTTCAAAAACGGAATGGATACTGATGAATTTCACATTTTTCCACTACTTCAAATCCAGGACTTTTTCATTTGTTTCTGAGTTTAATGAAGGATCCCAGAATTGCAGTCACTAAGAAATATATTCTTGTTAATTGAAAGCTATGTCCATTATTTTCCACAAAAAATAATCTGCATTTCTTAGGTGTAAAATGAAGGAATTGTTTGAGATGATCTGAAGTGTCTTCCCAATTTGGAATTCTATAGTATATGCTGGGAATGTCTTATGAGTACCGTCCAAATGTCAATATGTTACCTAGAAGGAATTATTTGGTATTTTACCTTACAAAATCATATTAGTCAATGTTGTTGATATGTGTGAGAATTTAAGACATCTATTAGGTATTAAAGTGGATTAAGAAACCAAGATGAGACTCAAATCTCTTAAAATGATTTCTATTGACAAAGTCAATTGAATATCCATCCATTCAGAAAAATGTAGAGCACTGTGAACTGAGAAATTGTCAATTTATGTGCATGAAAGGTGAGGTTTATTCAAGTTCTTAATAACCTGTTAACGTCTATCAGGAAGAACTATGGAGGTAATACAAGCATTAAAGTTATTTGTAAGAATTAGGATGTTTAAAAATTGTCATGTGTTCACACTGAACATTTAAATAATTGAAACTCATGAGAACTTACAGAATACAGAGTGTGTGTATGTGTGTGTGCGTCTTACATTGGCTTTGGATATACCTTTATTTTCTCTTCCCACCTTTTCTGCACGATAAATATCTGTCTTCCAAGAAATTGACTCATGTGTGTTCACATTTTTGTATGTATGTATGATGTATGTATGTATGTGTGTACATATATGTGCGTATTTCACTTTCTTTCTTGCCTCCTACTCTGACCACACCAGCACTGATGTTCAATCTGAATATGGGATTACTGATGAAAGGGACACGGGAGCTGAGAGAAGAAACGCTCACAAAGTGGGAGAAAAGGGTTAATCTAATGCAGGGCTGAGGAACCGTCTTTCCAAGACTGTGTGTGCTGGTGGCCAGGTGAGGAGCTCAGCAACCTTTGAAGCTAGTAATTCCAGAGAGTGGAATTCGCACAATTAGTCCAAGCCTATAGTGTGAAAATGGATTTGACAATACCTGAAAGGCAAGAACATGAGGCTAAAATTGATTTAACTGATAAGAAGCCAGAAGGGAAGCTGGAGGTGAACAATAGGAGAAGTTGAGTGTTCGACATTGTATAAGCTTAATGGGCATAGTTTCGAAGCAGCATGTGGTTTCTAGGCTACTGTCAATTATAATAAAAAAAATAAGGAGTTGCTGTTGCTAGGATTATAGCTAAATAGAATGGTGCATTGATTAGGCTAATGGAATATAAATTCTGTTTGGGGAATTCATTCTATAAATGTAAAATTAGGGTATGAGAAAGGATGAAAAAAAATAAAACAAGGAAGTAAACCAGTGTCTAAGAATACCAGCTCGGGAGCAAAACTCTGACTTCTTCAGCAGCACTGCTGTTCCTAGGCTGGCTTCGTCCAGTTCTCTAGGCCTGCTTTTTTTCCTCCACTGGAAAATAAAAGTGATATCATTTCAAGAAGTTCTTTGGACCAACTGGGATGATATGCAGCAAGTGTGATATGCTTCATAACTTGATGAGAACAATATGAACGATAGCTTTATCTCACAGCATTTCTTCCAGAGGCTACTAGAATAGCTTTAAACAACAGAGGATACCTCAGAAGGTAGGACTGTCTCCGTTACTTATTCAAGGAGGGAGTGGACATTCCACGCCTCTGTACTAAGTCTTCTGGGGAATTATGGAGAGAAGAACTGTTCCTGCCAGGATGTACATTTACTAAGGGACTCACTCTGGCTTTTCCATTCAGTGAGAAGGATCCTTCTGAATGTTGGTCTAGGACTGAAATGATTGGACAAGAGTCTCTCCCACACCACCTTTCTAAAATCTTGTAGGTTAGGTAAGAGACTCGTTCTTAAGAGGGCATTTCCTCATAAAATAGATTTTATCTACAGAATACAGTCAACAACTATCTACTAGAAATAAAATTCTGCTCAAATAAACTCATTTTTTTTTTAAAAGAACAGAGCTAATGGAAACCTTCATTATTCCAACAAAGCTGACCCCATGTTGGCAAATCCTTTGGTCTTTGATTTCTTATTCCTATTCCCCCCAACTTCATTGTACTTTTATGTAACCTGCCTCAAGTTATTTCTGAAAAAAACATGTTAAAAATTGCCTTTTTTGGACTAATAAAAATATTCTAAAATTTTAAAAAAAGGATTTATAGAAATTCCTCACTTGTCACAAATATATTTTCATTACTTAAAAAGTAGAAGAAACAATAAAAAGGTTAAAGATTTCAGACTTTGAACACATAATGTGCTGTGCGTAGTAAACAATGAGATGGTAAGAAATGGCTCAGGGAGGGGTGGGTCTTGGCAATGTGGTATCCCAATAGCGTCATGCCTGAAAGGGGCAAGAGACCCTGTCCAAATAGAAGCTCCCTAATGGAAGTCTTAATCTTTAAGAAATGTGTAAAATCTATGTCATCTTGGATATACCAGAGAAAACTTAAGATCTTAAATATGCATTATATATATTTTGTGTGCTATATCACACACACACACACACACACACACACACACACACACACACATATTTCCAGCTCCAAATGAAAAGTGGCCATGAGCAGCAGCACACCGAATCCACACAACCCTGTGCATACATTTGAGCTACTTGTCCTCAAGGAGTACTACCAGGACTTCTAAGAATGTCTAAAAATCCCTCCTAGCTGATTCCATGTACTAGATGATTGAAAACTCAAATGAGTAAAGAGCATCTTATTGTTCCTAGAAAGCCAGGAATCTTTTTAGAGATGTCAGGGGTAATGCATAAGAACAAGTGGGCAACTCATTGAGACTTCTTTTGACCAACTTGACAATTTGATTAGAATGAAAGGAAATATGTGACTTAGAGGGAAATGGTAAGATTCTGGGTTGCAAGAAACTGAGAGGAAACCATGAAGTTTAAAACTCTTAGGGATCTAAAATATGAAATCTAACTTTAAAAAAAGAAAAACTACTCAGTGGACTGGTAGTTTATCTGTCCTTCAGTTTGGAAGAGGCAATCAGATTTCTCACCCCACATAAACACTTAGTGACTTGTTGCCAAATCTTGGACCATCAAAACCCTGAGAAGTGAGTTCATGGGGATAGAGAAAGCAGGTTAGATTGCAAAAAAATGTTACAGCATTGGAATTAAACAAATTAATGAGAAAAACATAAAATAATGAATACGTAGTGAGAAAAACAAATCCAGCGTCTTAACATTTACAAAATAAGTGCAAGTATAGAAATAAACTTTATTTTCGCTGCCTATATATGTATAGAAATTTTGTTACTCTTGCAGTTTAAGAATATTCAAAAAAAACAATCATAATAGGCTTTTTTATGATTTCTTAAATTCAGAGTTTTCCATTAGGACTTTAATCAATGTTTAATCATTTAATGAAATTTATGTTTTATCGTTTTGGTAATCAGGTATAACTTTAAAATAGTTGACACTAAATGAAATTAAAATGATGGTGGGTATTTATTTTGAAGAACACCCCCCAGACATTATTTAATCTAATAATCATGTTTATAAAATCACAGTCTTAGAACACTAATTTAACTCTAACACTGCGAAATAGGAATACAACGAGACAAGGCTCCCTCCTTTACTGATTAGCTTCCTGCTTCTCATTCATCAGACTGTACAGCACGGCTCTTCCGGGCCTGCGGCACATCTGTAGTTGAACAGGGTGAGTAAAGAAGCAAATGCACAGCTCAGTGTGCTGGGGGCCTCCTCCATTTAACAGGATTTTAGGTCACAGTTCTAAAGCTGCCCATATTCTGCAGAAAAAGCTTTTTTGAAAAAAATTAACTTTATGTGTATGAGTGCTTGCCTGCATATGTGCATGTGTACAGTCTGTGTACATAGTATTTATTTTCAGAGACCAGGAAAGGGCATTAGATGCCCTGGAACTGGAGTTACAGGAGGTTGTGAGCCACCACATAGGTGCTGGGAACCAAACTGGAGGCCTCTGCAAGAGCAGCACCTTCTCTTAACAACGGAGTCATCTCTCTAGTCCCAGAAACTGCTTTTTAATTCGGATTCTCAAGCTAATATTTGATTCTTCATCCCCCCCAAACAGCATCTTTATCCTTTATGTTTTCTTTTCTTGGATTGCAAAGATTTCCAGCAGCTTGCTCTGAATAACAACAAGGACATTCACTTTCATTTCTATGATCTCAACAACCTCATTTTCATGGGGAACTCTTTCTTTTCTAAGCTGTCTGAGAAAGTAGTCAAATAACTTTCTTTTTTGTAATGTCCCCAGTGTCATTCCCACAATTTTCTTATCAGAGCTAGTTTCAAAGGTTAAGATTTATTTTCTAATAAAAGATCAAAATAACTTTTTTATTGTAAGTCTTTATTTGACCAACAGAGCATTTTTACAATGGCCACTTGTAAGTCCAGTGCTAGACAGAATATATTGTAGGAATTGTGGTTGATGTCCTTTCTGTTCCCAGGGTTCTGAAATTAACAAAGGAGAAAGAATGGATCACTACACAGAAAGTAAAAATAAAAAGTGAAAGTTAAAAGACCTGTCTTTTGTACAGTAGTGAATAAAGGACAGAGCAAATGCAAGCAATGCTGTTTCTCCACCAAACACGCCAACAAATGGCAACAAGCTGAGGGAGGTGAGAAGTCTGCCTTCCAGTATTGCCGCCAGAGTATCTGCTTCCAGTATTGTGCAGATTCGGGGATCTGAATCTCACCTGCCCAGGTGGAACAATGCAGTCATCGGGGCTGTACTGGGGACCGAATGAGGCTGCACACTGAACAGTGGCTAATATGGAACCTGTTATGTGGTATGTGTTCAATACATGGTAGCTGTTCTTGTGATTTCAATCAATCATAATATAAAATGTCCTTTTTGAAACAATGAACATCCTTGGGAAAAAAATGAAATTTCTTCAGATTTCTGAAGAGTACAACCAATATTTTAAATCTAATTTTCTGGAATTAAAGAATAAAGTTGATTAAATTCCCCCAAATATCTAGACAAGTACCAATTTTAGAAATTACTGTAATTGGATTATAGAAAACCGCTCAAAAAAATCAGAATATTCCCCCAAGAAACTGGTTGTGCACCAAAAGGGCCACTGTAATGGCAGCTTTGGGGGAGGAGTACCCACTCCACTGACTCAGAGTCTGGTCTACAGAGGACAATTATCTCTCAGGGTGTACTGAGAGTTGAGTGTTCAGAAAGGCTCAAGTGTAACAGGGAATGATCAGAGCATTTGCAGTGAGAACAATATCTGCCACGTGGACTATATTGTAGATCCTGAATTTTCCACTTGACGCACTCTCCCTCAAAAGTAAACATGTTGGAAGGTGAAGGCATATTCTGACTTTGGCTTGGTGAGTAGGAATCAAAGAAAAAGGAGTGGCTAATAATGATCACTCATATAGCGACTGACATGGAACAGATGTTTTGCAAACAGTAGTTCATCCAACAGCTTCACCAACATTTTATGTGGTCAGAACCATTTGAGTCAAAGGAATAAAGTGATTGTGGAAAATGATGTGGCTAGTTAGGAACAAAGCCAGCTTTTTGTTTTGTTTTGTTTTTGAGACAAGATCTCATGTAGCTCCAGCTCTCCTGGAGCTATGTAACTATGTAGATCCGACTGGCCTCTATCTCAGAGATCCACCTGCCTCTGCCTTTTGAGTGCTGGGGTTAAAGGTGTGCACCACTTCTCAAATGAATACATATCCTCCTCTTCCTCAAGAACCTCCCAACTGTTTTTTGTTTGTTTGTTTGTTTGGGTTTCTTTTGGTCTTTTTGAGACAGGGTCTCCCTGTAACTCCAGCTATCCTGGAACTCACTATGTAGATCAGGCTGGCCTTGAACTCACAGAGATCCGCCTGCCTCTGCCTCCCGAGTGCTGGGATTAAAGGCATGCACCACCACACCCGGCTCCAACTTTTTTTTTAAATGTAGTAAAACTATTAATTCTTTGAGAATTCCAGACATGGATACAATGTGTTTTGATCACAGTTACTCTCCATTCCTCCCCCGGAGTCCTCCAAGATTCAACACTACCCCACCCCTAATTCCTCTTAACTTAGTATCCTCTTTCTTTTTCCTTTTAGGACTCTCTAAGTCTGATTTGTCAATTTGGTCTGTCCTTAAGCGTCTAGAGATTTCCACTGGAGTGTGGTCAACCTACCAGAGGACATACTTCCTTAGAGAAAACTGACTCTCCCTCAGAAAGAAGCCATCAAATGTCAAAACATCCTCAGCTAGAGGTAGGATTTTGTGAGCCACTCCCAATCCACGTTTGATCCTGTGCAGGTGTTAGCAGGCAATCACAGCCACTGCAAGTTCATGAGTGTAACGATCCTGTCGTGTCTAGCAGACACTGTTTCATGATAGTTCTCTCCAATCTCTAGTTCTGAAAATCTTTCTTCCTTCTCTTATGTAATGTTTTCTGAGTGTTGGCAGGAGGATGTGTGATATAGATGTCTCATTTGTGGCTGAGAAGTCCACAGTTACTTATTCTCTGCACATTGATCAGTTGTGAGTCTCTATATTAACTGCCATCCACTGTGGAGTCTATGATCCTTTTCTGGTATGACTATTATTAACATAAAAATAAAACCAAGGGATCAGATATGTTGTGCAAGGACACCCTTTCCTCAGAGACTTCTCAGATGAGTAAAATAAGACCAAACTTAATTTTGATTCTATTGCTTAACAGAACCTTCCTAACAAGTTCTTTCTTGATATATAGAAAAGTCTTTTAATATATAAGAGCCAATCCTGGCATATCTAGAGTTAGCTCTTCCAAGGTGATTTCCATGATTTACTATATCTCTGTTTTTTCTTTTTCTTTCTTTCTTTCTTTCTTTCTTTCTTTCTTTCTTTCTTTCTTTCTTCCTTCTTTCTTTCCTTCCTTCCTTCCTTCTTATTAATTAATTAATTAATTAGTTAATTAGAGAAAAGATTTCCCTGTAGCTCCAGCCTGTAGACCAGGCTGGCCTCCATCTCACAGAGATTTGTCTACTGCCTCCCAAGTACTAGGATTAAAGATGTGTATCACCTCACTTAGCTCTGTTTTCTCTTGTATGTCATTTTAGAGCCTAGTTTTAAAGGAAGACTGTATCTCATGGCATCCTATGAACAGACAATATCTTTGTCTCCATAAACTATTAAAGTATACCAAATGTTCACTGCTATCTTCAACCTAAAATTTCCTGATGCCAAAATAGCATTGACTTTTTAAAAATATTTTATTTATTATTTTTATGTGTATGTGTGTATTGCCTGTGTGTAGGTATGTGCACCTGTGACATGCAGTGCCCACAGAGGACAGAAGAGGCTGTCAGATCCCCTGGAACTGGAGTTAATGGATAGTTGTTAGCTGCCATGTGGGTGCTGGGATTCGAACCCGGGTCTTCTGCAAGAACAGCCAGTGTTCTTAACTGCTGAGCCATCTCTCCAGCCCCTGACTCTCTTTTTTTTTTTTCTGGTCAAACATTTTGCCCACAGTTTGGATTCAGTAAATATGATTATTATGCATATTGTGGCTGCTTAGTTGCTATTCTTTTCTTTGCATATTTTGTACAAATAAGAAAATTACTGGTGCTCAAAGGCCCCAGATTACAAGAAAGTGATTGTCTCACTTAACCAATTGGTTCTCATTGAAGAGAAGGAGCAGGACTCAGAATGCCCACCACTACCACTATCCTAATGCTAAAACAACTAAAGAGTCTACTATCTTTGCTCTGAGAGGTAAAAAAGGCAAATCCAGCCAAAATCTCAATAGAAGCAGGACACATTCCATTTCAATTGTATTTTCATTTTTCTTAGTGTCTGCTTCAAGAAGAGTCAAATAACAAGGGAAGCTGTTAGGAAACAGTGAGAATATAAAGGCAGTTCCAATGGATTCCTGCTTTTTCTTTTTCCTAGCCCTACATCCTTTCTTTTAGATAAGAGTTGCAGAATGCGACCATGTTGCTCTTTTCCACATAGGGAGGAGATGATCTGAGCTGGCTAATCAAAATATTCTTTCACCCTGAACACAGATCTGTCCAATTGTAAATATACAGTCCAAATAACTGTGGTATCCATTTGTTAGACTGATAAAGAGTCTATGAAATGGTGTGTTGTCTTTCTGGAATGCTAGTCATGAGGGAAGACCTGATACTGGTGGAACTCGTCACCATCTTCTCAGATGCATGAAGAGAAAGCCTAGGATGCAAGCCATCACTGAAGAAAATGCACAAACAGTTCAGAAGGAAGGAATTCATATCATTTGAATTTCCAGACCTGGCTGTGGCCAAAGCTAGCCTTTCTTTAGACTTCCCAGTTATATAAGCCAAATGAATTTCTCCCTTCAGTTTTAAGTGGCAGATGTGGTTTGGGTTTTCTTTCTCTTGGAACAGAAAGAGTCCCCACTAATAAGTGCAAATTACCCCAAAGCATCACCTCAGTTGTCCTAGATCTTATTCAATAATATCTAAACTCATGTGAAAAGTCATAACCTGACTCTGGAATAATAAAAGAAAATAAAATATGCTTACTACCTTGTTTTTCCCGTTCTTTCCTTCCCTCAGCTCTCCCAGTTCTTTCTTCCTTCTTAACGCATCTTCATGTATTCCAAGAGGAATTAAACTGGCTACATCAGAAGGTAAATATTATGAAGCAACATTCAGTGTCAATACTTACTACATCAAATTTAGGATTATTCCTCAGTTATCAAGAAAGTTAAATGAAATGAAATAGTATTTCCCTCAAATTCTCGACTACTTGGTTTAACACATTTTCTTAGGAAATAAATTGCCTTTCTTTCTTTCTTTCTTTTGTTCTTTATTTTTTTTTCTTTCTTTCTTTCCTTTTCTTTCTGATTTTTTGCTACTAGTTGTACTATGTGATCAAATTTTAGCCTGTCTAGCAATTAGTTTCCTTAATGATGTAATGAGAATTATGATATCTCAACACACACACACACACACACACACACACACACACACACACACTGTTCTGGGTTTAGGCATTCAATAAATGGTAGTTATTTTTATATTATCACATCACTTTACTTTCCCCTGCTATTTTTAGGACTCTGGAAGGAGAATGACATAAAAAGGTATTCTTACTCAGTCTTTAAGAATAGCTAAGGAAAATAGGACATTGCTCACTAAGCAAGAACAGTTGTGTCTCTTTCATGTCTACATTTGCAATAATATGAATAGTAACAAGATTAAGTTTCTTTTATAGGACCCTCCTTATCCTTAAACCAATGATTTCTTATTTTTCTCTGATTTTAAAGGGTCTAACCAAAAGATAAACCAGTGAGGTGTATGTACATCAGTTGTAAAGTACTAAGGGAGCATGCGTTCTTATAGGAAACTGCACAGTGCCTTTCCTAAAAACAGAATGAACCCCAAGCTTCACTGGGTTGGCTGGACATCTGACTACAGATACTGAAGTTACTTTTTTTTTTTTTCGGTCTTTTTGAGACAGGGTCTCCCTGTAGCTCCTGCTGTCCTGGAACTCACTCTGTAGACTGAAACTACATTTTTATCAGCTACAGTGATGACATCTAATGCTGTTACATAATTTCTATTAAAGAAATATACATATTCTTCAGGTGGCTTCATCCTCTAAATATGAAAACTACACAGCCAGGAAGGATGGGAGGAAGCAGAGGAAGAGGACGAAAGAAGGGTACTGTTTTATTAGGTTTTCTTAGCCCAGAGCTTCTGGGTTTGTTTGGTTAACTTCTTTCAATGACTAATGATACATTTATGCCTTAGGGAAAGATATGTTTAGGCCTTAGGGAACAAGGATCCTTAAAAGTAGCTCAGTATACTTAAGTACAGAGATTTTTAGAATCAGGCACTGCTGTTTTGAAGTAATCTTTCATTTTCCTCATGTTGGGTATAGATACAAAGATAAATCTTTGTACAGGTTTAGGGTTTTGTGTGTGCCTTATCTCATTCTGTCTTCCTAAAATTCCTAATGTGTGCAGAGTTCATGTGCATGTCTCTGGTTAGAGCTGTAACACTGCAGCTTTATAAGTATTTTTTATTTTTTTATGTGTGTGTGTGTGCCACATATGTGTGGGTGCCTGTGGAGCCCAGAAGAGGGTGTCAGATCCCCTGGAACTGAACTTACAGGCAGGTGTGAGCTTCTCCAGGTGTTTACATATTTTGCCCATCACAGAGCTCCTAAATAACACACTTGGGGGAGAATTTGGGTGGAGTGCAACACCTTTATTGTCAAGCCAGATTTTTAAGGGTTGTTCTTTTGTTGCTTATTATTTGGTTTAAATTATCTCTTTTGTGTTAAGTCACTCTTAGTTTTAGTGAATGCAGGAAAAATTTTGTTTGCACTGGAGGGAAGAAAAGCCAATTTACTTTTCTATTAGATTTGTCTCCTAGAAAACACCAATTTGCTTCTTTGTATTTTAAATAGCAGAAATTAGTTGCAAATTATTAATAGCTTATGAATTAGCTAGGCTTCTGTTGTGGTAGCAAAAGCACCTCAGGTATATAACCTGTGAGGGAAGATATATTTTCCTTCATTGTTTCATTCTGTAGTCAGTGGATCTGCTGCCTTTAGGCATGTGGTGAGGCAGAGCACCATTCCAATGAGCATGGGACAGAGCAAAGCTGCTCACTTAGAGAAGCCAAGAAGCGAAGAGAGGGAAGGAAGGAGCCCTAGATCTCAGGATCTCCTTCAAATGCAGATGCCCAGTGGCTTACCTTCCTCCCACACAGCTTTATTTCCTCCTCCTGAAAGTCCTACCACCAGACAATAGCACCACTGGCTGGTGACCAAGCCTTTAACTCATAGGCTTTGGGGATATTCAAGATCTAAAGTACAGTAGCAAACTTATATAGTATACTTCTTCTACTCTTAAAATACATTGTTTATTATTTTTATTTTGTGTATGAGTGTATTGACTGTATGTATATAAGTGCACCTATGTCGTGTAATGCCCACCGAGGTCAGAAGAAGGTGCTAGATCCCCTGGAACTGGAGTTACAGATGGTTGTTAGCTGCCATGTGGGTACTGGGAATCAAACCTGGGTCTTCTGCAAGACAAGTGTGATGGCTAATCCTGGGTGTCAACTTGATTTGATCTGAGATTAACTGAAATGAAAGAGATCTTCTTGATTGGATCATCTAAAGCCGGAAGACACACCCTAAATGTGGGCGTTACCTTCTGATGGCAGCCGGTATAAAAGACCAAGGCAGAGGAGAATGCGGGGCTTTTCTCAGCTTACCTTCTCTCTCGCTGGTGAGTTCATCTTGCTGCTGTAGACTGAAGACTAGCTGATATTTTGGAATTTGTCAGACCTTCAGCACCGGATTGGTACTACTGAGACATCCAGCCTTGTGGACTGAGCGACTACAGATTCTCAGCCTCTCCAGTGTGGTGCAGCCATTGTTGGACTACTCGGACTCTATCCTATGAGCTAAGCTGATAAATCTCTATACATATTCATTCTACTGGTTCTGTTTCTTTGGAGAACCCTGACTAATACAATGAGCCAGTGCTCTTAACTGCTGAGTCAGCTCTCCAGCCCCTCCTTCCACTCTTTCACCCACTGAAATCTTCATTCAAGTTATACATTGTGGAGCCTGTTTAGTGAACCCAGCACACTCCTGCAGCATGTATTTAAGAGTAGCTAAGAATGAAGACGATTCACGAAAGATATTCTATGCTAAACTATTATAAAGATAGATAAGGTATGTGAAAGGAAACACATGTCACATACTCAGCAATCCTTTATCTTTCCTTTTCTTTTTGTGGCAGGGTCTCCCTGTAGCTCCAGCTAACCTAGGAGTTGCTATGTATACCAAGCTGACTTTGATCTCACAGAGATCTACCTGCTTCTACCTCCCGAGTGCTGGGGTTAAGGGCATGCTGTCCAACACCCAACTATCTTTTCTTCTTTTTCACTCTAGTGGAATATTAATAAAATTGAGATGATAGGATATCATGCCGAACTTACACCATTTAGAAAGAATTGTCTCCACCAATGATGCTGGATTGAAAACAGGAGAACTGCCAATATTTCATAACTTGATTTCTGTATGATCCCACACACACTGTGTATCCTTCTTCTCCACCCCCCGACCTTACTATTTTATTTCCAGTAAAAGACCTTCATATATTTATTTATTTTATGTGCATGAGTTTTTGCCTGCTTGTATGTAAGTGCACCACATGTGTGCAATTCCTGTGGAGGCCAGAGACTGGAGTTACAGATGTTTGTTAGCTGCCAGGTCTTCTGTAAGAGTAGCCAGTGGTAACTGCTTAGAATCTCTTCTAGCCACAGGACCTTCATTTTTTTGTGTGATATTCAATTTTTTTCTCTAGCCAGATAATATCATTAGTTCTCTTCCAAAAATAAATTCCATTTTCTATTCTTCCAGACCTAAAAGTCTGAGGAGTTGGCAGACTCATCTGGAACACCTGCAGGATGGTGGCCCTTTGTCTCAGTTCAATGGAGTATACTTGCTTCAGCTCTGCTGTTACCAAGTTTTAAGTGGAAACAATTCCCCTTAAAAACAAGTGAAAATGTGACAATAGAGACTCAGATGATTGCATAATTGAAATTTCACAGAGGAAACAAAAAGGTCAGAACAGAAGGAGTATCTGTAGAAATGACCAGCTGTGCTCCTCTTTGTGCCTCTTTGTATGTACATGTCTCATTGATAGTATCTTCTTCCTGTATTTCTAATGTGGATGTGTTAGATGCATAGGGTACAAATAATACTAGTTTAAAGACCCACACTCTTTTTTAACGGAAAGTATTTTTTTATTGAGCTTTTAAAAGTTCATATAACATTTCCCACTCAAATCCAGAACCCCCTCCCAATCCATGTCTCCCCCTGTCCCCCCACTATGCACTCTGCCATACATACCTATTCATTCAGGTGTTTGAAGACCCACACTCTTAAAAGTGCTGCTCCCCAATAGCTACATTTGAGAAACCTTGCCTAGAAGTCTCATTTGCATCTGAATCTCATTAAGAGCTCCATGTCCTGAATTCATTTATTGTAGTTCAGCTTTATGCAACAACTAGATAACATTTTGGAAATCTTGGGAAAGATAAAGTATATATTATATTAGGAAAAGATGAAAATCTATGGGGCCAAAGGTGAGATTGCACTAACACTAATGTCCCCCAACAAAAGCAACATCTCCCATTTCAGACATATTTTTCTCTTTCTTTTGGCTCTGAGAATGGCTGTATGATTTCTGGCTAACAGTATGTCAGCAAACATCATGAAAGCTGGTATATCATAAGAATTTATGTACTGATGCTTGTGCTTCTGCGATGCTTCCTTCAATTGGCATGGCACAGTAGAGACAGTGATAGAGCACAGACACTGGTCTGGTACTCCTAGCCACCTTGAGTCATTCCCAGGTCCCCAGCAGCAGAATTTAGCCACATAAGTGCAGACCCAGCCAGCAGAGTTTACTGTAAACCGTAAACTCACAGGACCTTAAGAAATAACAAAGCATTATGGTTTAAGCAACTACATTTTCCCCCATTTTTAATATTTTATTGAATATTTTCACATTTCATATAATATATCTTAATCAAATTTAGGCCGCCTTCCCTCTCCCCATCCTCCATAGTTCCCCCTTCCACCAGGTTTCAGGAATTCTGTCATGTATATTAAGTTCTATCCAGTCAAGCATTTGTATTTAGGTGTCCCTAAGTGCAAGTTCATTCATTGGAGTCTAGCCAGTGTATTTAAGGTCACTCCCTTAAAGATCTACTCTCCCTCACCCCACAGTAATCATTTGCCAATAGTTTCTTGGCTTGGGTTGGGATTGTTGCCCATTTTCCCTGTTCGATGCTGGGTGTTTGTCTGATTGAGTTGGCATGGATCTTGTGCATGCTGTCAGCATTGCTGAAACTTCCTATGAACAAGTTCCCAGTGGCCTGAAAGCCTCTGTTTCCTTATGTTCATGCATCAACCCTGCCTCTCACAATCTTTCTGCCCCCTCTTCCAAAATGATCCCTGAGCCGAGGATGGGTGAGGTTCAGTATAGGAGTCCTATCCAGGAACACACACTCTGCAGTTTCTTATTCTCTAAAACTTAGTCAGTGACGGCCTTTTGTGTGCATCATACTCTGTTCCATGAGGAAGTGTCTCTCGTGAGAGTTGATGGATGCATTATTAGTATTCTCTTTACATCCTGTTCTGCTATGTTCCATGAGTCTTAGGTATAGAGGTTCCACTGTATATGTGTCACTTAAGGCTGGGCATCTCTCAGACACATATTCTCTGTGTGTGACCATTTGGGGAACTCTGTAATAGCCTCCATCTATTGCAAAAAGGAGCTTCTTTGATTAGTGGTATATGGTACATTTGTATATAAGGAATTGTTGCACCAATATTTTAAGTAACTACATTTTAAGATGATTATTGCATAAATGGAAACAATAATTTATAGGCCATTGGAAAAGTTTCCCCCCAAATGCACTTATGGTAAAGTAACTATAGTTTGTTAATCAGAAATGATAACTTTTCTAACTATATATCTTAATCCAGGTGTTACAAGACTGCAGTTATGCATGGAATTTGGTAATGCTACAAAATTCTCATGAACAATATATATTCTGTAGATTTCAGTGATCCCGGTGTCTGCTGGTTAGACACTCTGCCTACTCTAAGAAATCTGAGCTATCAACAAAAGTAGAAAAAGAAAAGAAGAACAAAATGCAATAGAAACACCTAGGATGTTTCATTGCTGTTTCAGTTGTTTGGGTCTTTCATTTGTTCCTGTCAACAGCTTTTACTATCATCTGTCACTGTGAAATCCAGGGCAACCATCAGGCCTTACTAGATTCATGGCATTCACGTACATGTTTGAATAGTTTCTTTTTAATACAGTGTAGAATTGCATTGTTTGGAGAATGAAAATGTTTTGATAGCAAAGCAATAGTAAAGTGTACTCCCCCAAGGGAAATAATGGTTGAGGACACAGGATCACTTTAAGACTATTTGCAATATGTATCAAGTTAACCTTTTGAACTCTTTCCCAAGAAAAAGCGTAAGTGCAATTCAAATTATACAACACAGCTTTCCTAGATTATAATGCCAGAGATAGTATCAACAACTAGATAATAAGAATCTTGTGGCAAATGGAAACACGAATCAACTCTATCAACTTGAATTCCATTAACTCATCTTTTTACATATATATTAAAATTTTTATTTTATGTATATGAGTGTATTGCCTGCATGTAGGTAAGTGTACCCGTGTCGTGCAATGCCTTTGGAAGGCAGAAAAAGGCATTGTATCCCCCGGAACTGGAGTTAAGAATGGTTGTTAGCCGCCGTGTGGGTGCTGGGAATTGAACCTGGGTTCTTTGCAAGAGCAGTCAGTGCTCTTAACCACAGAGCCATCTCTCCAGTCCCACCTTTTTATGTTTTAAAGTCATGTGTATAAACCTTAAGAAAATTCTGGGCACATACCACATGCCAAGTCAATAGAAAGATAAGAATCTGTCTTCATTAAAATGCATGTTCATTGCTTCTGTCTAAGAAAAAATTACCTTTAAAAAATAATTAGGGTAAGAGAAACTTTTGGTTTCAGGTCTGACACTAGAGCTTGGAAGCCACTGCAAGTCTTTGGTCCCGTTCTCCTATGTAAAAATGCAGAAAAATTTTAAAAAAATTATTATTCTTGGCCCAAAAGAAGATTGATGTGGTGGAAAAAATTACATTTATTCCAAATTCTGGGTCAACTGGAACAACCAGAGTTCCAGCTATGACTTGTCTACCTGTGGCAGAAACCTCTAGTAGGAACATTTAAAAGCCAATTTGTATAAATTGCTACAGTCTAGTGTGAGAATGAGAAACTAATTAGTGCTACATTCATAGCAGGGCCTCATACTTTCATGAGCTTTACCACCAGGAATTCTATCAGATTCTCATGATTGAAAACCCAGGGAAGATCAATCCATGATAAGGGAGAAGTATAATTGTGAAATGTGACTCATCTCCAATTCAGAGAAGGCACAAGATGTGAATGCCTTAGCTTGACCTGTTTTGCGCAATGAACTGGGTGACTTAAAACACATGTATTTCTAAGGGTGGATATCTGAGATTAAGTGTCAGTGAGGCTGGGTTATTCCTTGTTTGCAACGGGCTAAGTTCTATGTTGCAGGGGGGCAAGGAAGTAGGGAAGGAGAACGGGAGGGAAAACACTAGCTCTCTGATCTCTCTTCTTGTAAGGGTACTGATCCCATCTCAATGGTCTCATTCTCATGGCCTCATAGAACCTGAATCATGCCCCACCCCTCGCCACCAATAGGCTCTGTCTTTGATGTCATCACATTAGAGATTCAGACTTTAATAGATGAATTTTGCAATGACGGGGTTTAGTCCCCAGCAATGAAGGAAAAAGAGAGACCACCAACTCAACAAACAGAAATTAGTAATGATAAAGATATAGATGTTAATGCTATGATATTAAAAATCATTTTAAATGCAATTGTTCAAAGTATACCAAGGCGAGTATCAGAGGGAAGGAAAAATCAAGATCCAAGTATATTTGGTACACAAGAAATCTATTTTGAATATCAAGACTGAGACAACTTAAGAGTGATGGATGAAGGAAAGTTGTATCATTTGAACAAAAATCAAAAGAAGTTGAAGAACTTTAATGTCAGACGAGGTAAACTTTATACATTAGGTATAAAGAGGAGCATTACTTAGTGGTCTAGGAGCCCCTTCTCTAGGGAAGTCTAATGAGGCTTCACTTTTATAAACTTAACAGTCTGTCAAAACACATGAGGGAAAAACCAATGGAACTGAAAGGGGGAACAACTGTGTCAGAGTGGCTGGCAAAACTTCTCTGCAAGGTCACACAAAATAACGAGGAGGCATTTGCTCAGGAGATTAATGGTGTGTCTGGGATAGAGAAAGGGAATCTTTATGTGAGACCATTTAAAATCTTTTCGTGTCTATTTTTTATACATCCACTACACATTTAAAATGATTAAGTAACAGAGGAGAACATCCTTAAATTGGTGCTGAATTCAGATAAGAATTCTGCCTCATAAGGAATGCTTCAGTTTCTTCATCTGAGACAAGTGGACCATGTGATTCTTTTACAATTGTATGGGGCGCGCGGGGATCTCGTGGCACTGGTCCCCTGCGCGCACCTTGGAGAGGTGGCGGGTCTGGCCACACACCGTGTCGCTGTCCGCCACTGAGGTGCTGAAGGTCTCGTGCTAGCGTGGCGCAAGTCCCCGGCGCACACCTGGAAAGGCGGTGGGGCCCGCGGGCGCTTCTGCTCTGTGTTGCTGGCTCTCTGCTTCTCCGCTGCTTCTCTGTGTCCTCTGAGGCTTCTGCTACTGGGGCTTGCCCGGCCGAGTTCTGCCCTAATTTCACCCGTGTACTCTCTAAGTTCGGGACCCGTCAGCTGCCGGGTCACGAGGAGAGGTACAAGGCAGCTAAAGCTAGGTTTCCGTGAGTTGATGATGGAAGGATATCGCCCCCCCCGGAGAGACTGGATCATAGGCAGTGAGACACAGGACTCAGCTCAATCCGTGTTACAGCTCTTTATTCAGTGACTCAGCTCGGCTCCAAGTCTCAGTGTTTCAGCCCCTAGCTCCTAGTGATCCAGCTCCAATATTGAGAGAAAACCAGGACATTTTATACCGTGGGGGTAGTGGTAAAAGCTTTAGCTGATAGGCACTTTGTGGGATACCCTATTTACATATGGAAGTGGGCTCCTGCCAGGCTGCTAGACTGCCAGAAAAATCATACAGGAAAACCTGGCATTTCCAGAGCCAGAGCTCATGTTTCTGTGGCGGCTACTTCAAAAGAACAAATCAGGAAGATGCCAGGAAAGCACCCTGCTGAAAAAGGAGTCTCTGCATTTGAGCCGAGCCCATGGGCTATCTGGACATGGAGAAACTGCTACTTTACACAGCAAGAGTCCCCAACAAAGACATTCACAGATACCATGGCATGCACACTCAGAGGAATATGCAGGAAAACAAGGAAGCTTAATGCAATGCAGGATTCCTTAAACCCACCTCCTCCCAGGCTGCCTCATCTCAAGAGAATCTAAAGTCTGATAATTGACCATAACCTGTTTCCATGGTGATTTTAGCAAATGGCAGTAATTTGTCAGCAAGGAAATCTTAAAAAACAGTGAGCAAGTATCAAAACAATACACAGTATTATCAGAGGGCAACAAGGAATAGGAGCCATGCAAAACAAGGGATTGCTAAGTCAACCTAATTGTCTGGTGGGTTGAAATCTTGAAAATGGGTTATTACAGAGTTTTAACATTGGTTTCAACAACACTTGATTCATTTACAAAGAAACAGCATTTTT
>NW_008358101.1:7493777-7496030 GCF_000622305.1 Nannospalax galili
CTTGCCGTAGCAACACCTCCAGCATCCAGTGCAAGTTCAGTCTCTACCAGCAGGGGGAAGAAGATCTTTTTCTGCTGGCAGCTCCTGGAATGCAATTATTATTAGTACACAAGAGGTGGACAAAGAGAAGTTAACACAGTTTTGGGCCTTTCCTTGTACTATATGAAGAGAAGGGGCGATGCATGCTGTACTGGGGAGGCTTGCTGCTGAAAATGCAAATTAAATAATTAGTCAGTTGTTTGAATCCACTTAGATGAGAGTCAGTGAAATTCTTTTTTGTTCCTGGGTAGAGAAGGGTGGTAACTGGTACTGCTGTCAGTAGAAATCTATTGCTGGATGCACAAAAGAAAGGCAATTAGACATTGGTGTAGGTGGGAAGAAAGTTAAACTTGTTACAGGACATAGTTGATCTTATCTGGTCCTCTGTTTGTCTTTCCTGTAGAATAATATTATAAGTTAGTACAGACTTGGCTGTAAGTGCAAGCTGTTGAGAGACATGAAAGTTAGCTGTAGGGTACCTAGAGAATGCACCTGAGTAGATTTCTGTTATTGCTCCAATGTTCCAGCGATAGTCCCATGAATCTGACTTTTTTCTTGAAAAGTAAAATCTCTAGAACATGGTATTAGGGAGAGTGGGGGCTGTCTGAAGCATTGGTGTTAAGCAGGGTAAAGACAGCCATGAGGATGACAGAGAAGGAAGATCTGGGGGGAATTAAGGGTGAGTGGATGGGGGACATCCAGGACAGGTTTTAAGGGGGTCGAGTGGCAGCTGAGTCATTTTGAGGGCAATTTTTTATCCAGTGTCCAGTTTCTCCACATTTAAAGCATTTTGAGTTGGATTGGGTTGCAACTACAAGGGCTTGGGGAAGGGAGGAAGCCTGGTACATGGCAGTCTCAATATCATGGGTGACCACAATTCATTTGTCATAATGTTTATTTTTTAGTCTCTGGCATGCTTGTCTGTGCTCAGGGGTCATCCCTTCCCAGACAAGGCTGTTTAAAAGCATTGCTTTGGCTGCAGGATCTGTTATTTTTCTAAGCTTGCTTGCACTCTTAGTATAAAATCTGGAAGAGCCTCAGTTGGCTTCTGCTTCATAAAGGTTAATGCAGAAGTTTCTCCAGGCCCATGGGACAATGGTGTTAAGTGATCCCAAGCTTGCAGGGCACATAAGCGAATCTGCTCTATACATCCAGCAGGGATTGCAGCTTGCTGAATTCCTGTGGAGTAATTACCCTGGCCAAAAAGCTGGTCATAATTCCAATCTATAAATCCAGGTGGTGGATCCTGTCCTGGTTGAGGTCTCAGCTGCTGATTATGAGTTTCATTTCTCTTAGCTTGCATTAGGCATTCATCTCTAAATAAGGCTTCCCATTGTACAAATAATGGACTGGGGAGGGTGGATCTACAGATGTCTCTCCAATCCTGGGGAAGCAGGTTAGTATTAAATGTCTGTAATATGGATTTAGTCCAAGAAGCATGAATGCCATCCTCCCTTACAGCCTGGCGCAGTTCTTTAAGTTCAGCAGCTGACAGTGGGTACCAGGCTAGGGGGCGTTGTCTGGTTAGATGTACGTTAACAGGAAAAGCTTCTAGTGGTGAGTTTTGGGTTTCCTGAGATAGCTGAGCCTGGAAATTTTGAGGCTGGCAGCTTTTACTGTCTTTAAGGTTACACAGCTGCTCTGTAGCTGGGCGTAGCTCCACAGGCGGTGGCTGAGCCTCAGGGCTTGGAGGCAGCAGAGGTGGAGGGGAAGGAGGAGATTTTAACTGAGAATTTTTGGAAGCTTTTGAAATTTGGGCTTTAGTATCTGGGCTTGTTAGATCAGCTAGAGAGGGGTGAGGATTAATTTTGCTGATGGGTGGATTTTGTCTGGCTTGGTCAGATTTTATTTTATTCTCTGGCAATTGTAAGCTCTCTTCAATTTTAGGTGGATTTTTTAAACATTGCTGGATGGCTGCCAATATTGGAAAAAATGAAAGAGGAAAATTATGCTTTTCTTGGGCTTCTTTCTTATATGCTAAATGTGCAAGAAAGTTCCAAACCTCTGGATCAGATATGTCTGCTGATAAGATCCAGGGTGCAACCCAATGCACCTCATTCCAAAATTTTAAGCTTTCCTCTTTTGCAATTTTAAGCCCTCTGGATTTAAGCAGGGTCTTAAGAGAACGGATCTGTCTTTTTCTCTGTCTTGTTATAGAGTTTCCCATTTTAAGGGGAAGATATTTATTTATATATATATATTTTTGTAGTTGTA
>NW_008358101.1:7497585-7503086 GCF_000622305.1 Nannospalax galili
TCAGTTTCTCCACATTTAAAGCATTTTAAGTTGGACTGAGTTGCAACTGCAAGGGCTTGGGCAAGGGAGGAAGCCTGGTGCGTGGCAGTCCCTATATCTTGAGTAGCCATGATCAACTTATCATAATGTTCATTCTTTAGTCCCTGGCATGCTTGTCTGTGCTCAGGGGTCATCCCTTCCCAGACAAGGTTGTTTAAAAGCATTCCTTTGGCTGCAGGGTCTGTTATTTTTCTGTTTAAACTTGGTTGCCCTCTTAGTATAAAGTCTGGAAGAGCCTCAGGTGGCTTCTGCTTTAGAAAGGTTAATGCAGAAGTCTCTCCAGGCCCGTGGGACAATGGTGTTAAGCGGTCCCATGCTTGCAGGGCACATAAGCTAATCCAGTCTATACAACCAGCTGGAATTGCAGCTTGCTGAATTCCTGTGGAGAAGTTGCCCTGACCAAAAAGCTGGTCATAATTCCAATCTATAAATCCAGGTGGTGGATCCTGTCCTTGTTGGCGTCTCAGCTGTTGATTATGAGTGTCATTTCTTTTAGCCTGCATTAGGCACTCATCTCTAAATAAGGCTTCTCATTGTACAAATAATGGACTGGGTAGGGTAGATCTACAGATGTCCCTCCAATCCTGGGGAAGCAGATTAGTATTAAATGTTTGTAGTATAGATTTTGTCCATGGAGTATGAATTTCATCCTCACATACAGCCTGGCACAATTCTTTAAGTTCTGCAGCTGGGAGCGGATACCAGGCTAGTGGGCGTTGCCTTGTTATTTGTAAGTTAACAGGAAAAGCCTCTACCGGTGGGATTTGGGGGTCCTGAGACCGATGAGGCTGGCAACTTTGAGGCTGGCAACTTTCATTATCTCTAAGGTTACACAGTTGCTCTGTGGCTGTAGGGCGTGGCGCCACAGGGGGTGGTGGTGCCGCAGGGCTTGGAGGCAGCCAAGGTGAAGGGGGAGGAGAATTTATCTGAGGATTTTTGGGAGCTTTTGAATTTACTACTGGGCAGTCTGTAGGGTTTTTTTTTATCGCTTAAAACCTCTCTTTTATTATTTTCTGGTGTCTGTAAACTTTCTTCAATCTTAGGTGGGTTTTTTAAGCATTGCTAGATGGCTGTCATTATCAGGGGAAAAAGGAAAGGGGAAAATTATGTCTTTCTTGGATTTTTTTTTTTTACAAGCCAAATGTGTAAGAAAGTTCCAGACCTCTGGATCAGATATGTCTGCTGATAGAATCCAGGGTGCAAACTGATACCCCTCATTCCAAAATTTTAAGCTTTTCTTTTGAGAGATCTTAAGCCCTCTAGATTTAAGTAGGGTCTTAAGGGAATGAATTTGGCGTTTTTTCTGGCGTGAACAACTGCGTCAGAGTGGCTGGCAAAACTTCTCTGCAAGGTCACACAAAATAACGAGGAGGCATTTGCTCAGGAGATTAATGGTATGTCTGGGACAGAGAAAGGGAAGCTTTATGTGAGACCATTTAAAATCTTTTCGTGTCTATTTTTTATACATCCACTACACATTTAAAATGATTAAGTAACAGAGGAGAACATCCTTAAATTGGTGCTGAATTCAGATAAGAATTCTGCCTCATAAGGAATGCTTCAGTTTCTTCATCTGAGACAAGTGGACCATGTGATTCTTTTACAATTGCTGTGGGGATTAAGTTTTAAGCAAGACCTTTAGTATTTATTTTTCAATATCTCTGGTGCTTTAAATTCTGTTATATATGGGAATCCCTTTACTTACTGCCATTCAGGTTCAATGATTCATATTCCTTTCTTTTTTAATATTTTTATTATTTTATTTTATGTGTTTGAGTGTATTGCCTGCATGTATGTGAGTGCACCCATGTTGTGCAATGCTGTGGAGGTCAGAAGAGAGCTTTAGATTCCCTGGAACTGGAGTTAAGAATGGTTCATAGCAGCCCTGTGGGTGCTGGGAATCGAACCTGGCTCCTCTGCAAGAGCAGTCCTTGCTCTTAACCGCTGAGATACCTCTCCAGCCCTGATTCATATTCTTAATGCTTGGTAACCTAGTCACATGTTATCAACTGAAATCCCTATAACCAGAACACAAGTTACTTACACGATCTTAACTTTTTAAATGATTTCAAATTTTTTTATTTATCTACTTTTTGACTGTTAAAAAATGTATTACATTTTTAAAGATTTATGTGTGTGTGTGTGTGTGTGTGTGTATGTGTGTGTTCGCATGTGTGTGTGAATGCCCATGTTTTGTTGCCAGAGTTCTCTCTGGGTCTCTTGCTCTATCAGACAAACCATATAGCATATCTTTATGTGCATTTAGTATTATCGTGGAGGGGGGAGGGGAGTGACTTACAAAGAAACAAGCACCCAGTACCTAGCTCAGTGCTGCTCAGCTAGGTGCAGAGCCTCTGTGCTGGCTCAAAGCCTGCAATATCAGATCGCTCCAGCCACATGCCCATAGTCACCAATAGCTTTCGCCATGCCTCAGCTGCCACCTGGCAGGCAGCTCTGGTCCCAAGATGGCGCCAGAAGCCCCTCCTTTCGACGCTAACTTTCCACAGTTAATTCTCTCCAGCAGGACTCCCCCTTGGAGGAACCAGAACCCCTGGGGAACACACCATGCTGTGATCAGAGTTGGTTCTCTCCTTCCGCTACATGGATCCCTGAGATTGAATTCAGGTCGTCAGGCATGGCAGTAGGCACCTTTACCCACTGAGTCTTCTTCATGGTGCTGCCTTAACTTTTGAGGGGCTTCAGTGCCCCAGTTCAGTAAGATCCTACAACCTCTGACTCATGCCTGGCAGAGCCACATTGATGGATATATGCCGCCACTTCCATGGATTCATCTGTTTGCTCAAGCTTCACAGGGCAAAACACAACTGAGCAGAAGTAAAAAGTATAGGCAGGAAATAAAGGGTTAAAGAGTGGGGTATGTTTTCTTAACAGATTCAAAATTTTTTTCTGAGATCACTTCTAAAATGTAACTCAAACTTTAGGTGTGGCGGGACAATATTTATTGAAATTTGCATAGCCGTAGTTTTAATCACTGTTAAGTCCCTCAACACTTCAGGAGAAATATAAGAAAGTCAATGAGAGTTAAAACAGACGCAATAATAGGTCTCTGTGAAAAGGCACGGTACAGAATTTCTTGGCGATAAAGAATGAAATCACTGTGATTAAACTTCTGAAGCATTTTGACATTTTGAAGCTAAGAATTCATAAAAGGTCAAAGGATCAGAAATTAATTCTAAATAAAGGTCGGCTCATGCATTTTAAGGCAAGGTCAGTCTTATATAATGCTTACTGTAGCCTCTCAAGGCTGCTAGTGTTGTGGGATGTAAGGCTTCAAAAGGAACAACCTTTGCACTGTGTGTACTCAGAAACATTCATAAAGTGCTTTCTCCTCCTGCTTTTCTAAATTCCTGGGTCTTTGTACTGCCTTTGGGCATTCCAAAGGGCCACCTTGTTGAATTTTGCGTTTCTCTGCCTACATCTGTAAAGTAAATATGTTAGCAGCATTACAAAGACAATGAAGAGAGATTTACACTTTCAAACATTATGAAATAACAGGAGACCAGATTTACATTCTACCCTGCAGAACAACAAAAACATGCAACATATATTAAACAATGATTTTTAAGATGCTGGACCTTTGGAGATGACGCATACTGTTCCTAACAGAATGAATGAGGTGAGCCACATGCCTACGCTGTGGCAGACCCTGGCGAGGGTTCTGGGTCGTGGGAGAGGAATTTAGTTAGAGCCCCGTGTACTCCCTAGACTGAGGAGTTGGAGCTATGAGTCCAGGAGAGTAAAGTTACTCGAGGCTGATGAACAGGGTTCTGGATCTGAGAGTCCTGTATGCAGAAGTAGCTCTGGAGAGCTGCAGCCCGTGACCATTGGGTATTCAAGAGAGTTCTGCTCACTGCACTCAATCATGTAAGATACCACTTAAAAGAACTTCCTTGACATGCAGGTGATACACACATACACATAAAATAAAAATAATAAATAAAATTAAAATTAAAAAAAGAAAAGGAAAAAAAAAAGAATGTCCTTGAGCTGGACCTGGTAGTGCGTTTAATCCCAGAACTCAGAAGGCAAAGGCAGGCAGATCGCTGGGAGATCAAGGCCAGCCTGGGATGGTCTACATAGTGACTTCCAGGCCAGCTGGGGCTACATAGTAAGATCCTGTTTCAAATAAATAAATAAATAAATAAATAAATAAATAAATAAATAAATAAATAAATAAAAATGATAAACTTTTAGTAAAGACTGAAAGTAACAGTACCTAGCAATACCTTGGCCATGGATAGTGCCGATTTCTACTAGCCAGACTAGACAACTGTGTAATTAATAGATAAACAGCTGTGGTGAATAATTCATTTTAGGCTGAGTACTGCTTCAGTTCCTTCCTTCCTTCCTTCATTCATTCCCTTCTTCCTTCCTCCCTTCCTCCCTTTCTTCCTTACTCTCTCTCTTTTTCTTTTTTTAACCAGGTCTCCTTATTCCGTCCTGATTGGATGTCACTATGTGAACCAGGCTGGCCTTGATCTAACAGATATCTGCCAGCCTCTGCTTCCCGAGGGCTGGGATTAATGGCTCATGCCACCATGTACCACGGCCTTCTGAAATTTCTTAAAACCAAGAACTGAAGTAGTTAGATTATTTTTCAGGTAAGTTATCTCCATCTTGGAACAAAAAACAATAATATGTATAGTAATACAATAATATCTAGTGCTCACAATGGCAAGATAATATGTGACATCCATAACAGTCCTATATAATATGGAAGGGCTGTATTTCCATCTCCGATAGGCCAGTGGTTCTATGCCATACCAAATTTAAATTATACAGTGATATAAATTTGACGGAGTGAAAAACAAGATAGAGGATAGGTAGATGATAGATAATAGAAGACAGATTAGATAGATGATAGATAGATAGATAGATAGATAGATAGATAGATAGATAGATGATAGGCAGACATTAATTTATTAACTACTTTAGGGGAGGTGCTTTTGTGTAAGAATTTAAAAGTCTGGGTTAATTTTTCAGATTGCCTGGGTTTTCTTCTAGGTCCCAGGACAAATGCTCTTGATGCTGGATTAACCACCATGAATGCAGATGATCGCTCCTCTCTCTCTTGCTTTCTCTCTCTCTCCCTTGCTCCCTTTAGCGCCTTATCCTCCCTGCATCACAGTGGACCAAGTGTAACATGTCCACCCACTTAGCTCACCCACTTTTGCTGCAGTGTGATTCAGTTTCTGTAAAAAAGGGGATTGGGCCAGTTCACTAAATGCTTGGTTTAAAGTTATATAAGGCATAAGCTAACATGTTTCTTTCTGTTTTTCTGAACTGATGATACATGTTCCACTATCCTCTTAAACAATCTGTAAATGTTGACCATTGGTATTCTCACAAAATCTGCTGCTATATTTTGTTCTGGAAATATGGATCACACCATTTATTGAAGTTGGGGGTGGGGAGAACCTAGCTCCTCCAATTGTTTAGAA
>NW_008358101.1:7503231-7507278 GCF_000622305.1 Nannospalax galili
ACCTATCATCTATCAATCATCTATCTATCTATCTATCTATCTATCTATCTATCTATCTATCTACCTATCTACCTACCTACCTACCTATCATCTATTTCTTTATCTATCTACCTATCATCTATCTATCTACCTATCTATCAATCAATCTATCTATCTATCATCTATCATCTATCTATCTATCTATCTATCTATCTCTATCTATCTAGTATCATCTATCTATCATTTTGCCTTGTTTGAGAAAGGATCTCCCTGTAGCTTCCAGCTGGTCTAGAATTCAAGCACGCTGGCTTTTATCTCACAGATATCTGTATGCCTCTGTCTCCTGAGTACTGGGATTGAAGTGGTATGACACCATGCCCAGCCCATCTATCTTTCTGGTCACATATCTATCTACTTTTATATACTACTAACCTTTCTTATCCCTAGCTTTTGCATCTGAAGATTCATTCAACTTCAAATGGAAAAAAATTTTTAATTGTATTAAAACTTTTTTTCTTACAAACAAACTGTATGGCAAGTGTTTCCAACTGAATATGCATTGCATTGGGTATTAACAGTTAATCTAGAGATGACTCAAATTATTCAGGAAGATTCATACAGGTTATATACTTTTTATAAAAGGGACATGTACATCCACCCATTGCATTGGTCCATCCCACCCATGTGTGTGTTCAATAATAATAGTGATATATTAACTCTTGTTTCCTTTCAGTGGGATCTTCAGTTGTCATGTTTCCTCCTTTTTATTTTTAAACTTTATCACTTTTACTT
This sequence comes from Nannospalax galili, assembly GCF_000622305.1. Lineage (NCBI taxonomy): Eukaryota > Metazoa > Chordata > Mammalia > Rodentia > Spalacidae > Nannospalax > Nannospalax galili. The sequence continues at coordinate 7,504,003 of NW_008358101.1, forward strand.
TTATTTCTACCTGACTTAAATGTAAACAAAACATGTAAATAAAGAACAATTCTTAGTAACGAAACAGTATGAATATTGTGTTCTTAGACTGACAGTGGCACAATATTTTGAAGGTAGGTCTACAATAAATGAAATACAGTAACTTTTCAATGTCTACAGCATACACAAAGAACACAAGCATGCCGTCATGCTGAGAAGGAAAGCTGAGAAGTTTTAATAGCTGTATTTTGTGGTTTGGTTTTGCCACTAACCTACAATACATGATTTAATGTTGTATCTCAGACTTGCACTTGTGGAAGAAACCCAATATCAAACCTATTTAAGTTGCAAGATGGGAGGTGTTGCTGCACAACTTTGGAGTAGGTCAAACATATTGGTAGTAACCCTGTAAAACAACTGAATCCTTAAGCAATCAAACTTGGAGTTAATCACTTTTTTTCTTTCTTTCTTTTTTTTTTTTTTTTTTGGTTTTTTTGAGACAGGGTCTCCCTGTAGTCCCAGCTGGCCTGGAATTTGCTTTGTAGACCAGGCTGGCCTAAAACTCACAGAGATTTACCTGCCTCTGCCTCCAGAGTGCTGGGATTAAAGGCATGTGTCATGACGCCCAGCCTAATCACTCTTTTTATCCAAGAGATATATCACCTGTTTGCTTAGCTCCACACTAGGAGTGTCAGTGAACACATACATGAAGAAAAACATTGTAGACAATTACAGGAGACAAAATATGCTAAACAACTAAGCAGAAGTGGTATGTACCTCAACACTGTACCAAGTTCCAGAGGTCCCAGAGAGGCAGGCTCAAAGAACGAATGATTTTTACCATTTGAATGTCAGCAAAAACAGAGGCTACTTAAACTGGCAAACTAAAGGAGTGAATCATCAAATATCAAAAGTTTAAAAAAATCTGGTAATATACTTTTCTTTCTTTATGCCACATGGGTGCTGGGATATGAACCTGGGTCTTCTGCAAGAACAACCAGTGTTCTTAACTGCTGAGCGTCTCTCCAGCCCTGATATTATACTTTTCTAATGATAGTTTTTGAGATTATGTACATTACATGTTGGATGACCAAATAATTTACTTTCTAAACAGGGATGGTTTGGAAGGTGAAAGGAAAAATGCTATTTGTTCAAGAAAATAGTGGCAAACTGAGACCTCTTTGGCAATCTGAAATATAGTGTTGAATGGGAATATTGACTCTGAGAAGTACAGTGAAGATCAAATAAGACTGTAGAAATAAAAGAGTTTTGAGGATCTGGAAAGATGCCTCAGTGATTCAGAGCACTTGCTGTTCTTCCAGAAGATCTGCATTCAGTTCCCAGCAGCCAAGTTGGATAACTCACAACTACCTGTAATTCTAGCTCCAGGAGATCTAATGTTCTTCTGGTCTCTGTGCGTACCTTCACACAGGGGCATACATTCACACAGACATACATACACACATAAAGAAAGCTAAAATCTTTTTAAAAGAGTTTTGAGATTGATAAAACTATGTGTATTAGTCACTTTTCTGTTCCTGTGATAGAAACACTGACCTAAGCAATTTATAGAAGGAAGAGTTTATTTGAGCTTACGGTTCCAGGGGAATTACAGTCTGTCATGACAGGGAGGCTTGGTGGCTGGAGGGGGGCTGGAGCAGGAGCAGCAGAAGCTAAGCTCTCACATCACACAGGCACAGGAAGCAAAAAGGCAACTGGAGATCCCAGCAAGGCTAAGAACTCTCTAAGCCCCCCCCCCCCCCCCCCCCCCGCCCCCAAGTGCTGGGATTAAAGGCATGGGCTACCACTCCAGCCTAAAGTAAAAAAAAAAAAAATTAATCTTTTAAAGAACAACCAGTGAGCCTATGGGGGACATTTTCTTTCAAACCACCACACTGTGTAAAGGAGGTTAGGGGTTAACATATACTACACTATAAACTTGGACAGTATTGGTAATTATATGGTATCTGAATGCTTCTACTCTAAAAGTTTTAGGCATCACATTTTATTTGATCATCATAATTACTCTATGAGGTATGTACTAGTATTATCCTTGTTTTTAGTTCACAACTTATTTTTACACAGGGGTTAAATAATGCAAAATTAATTCAAATTCAAAATTAATAGTAAGATTTTTCTGTCTTTAAGATGCTCATAAATTTCCACAACAGCAAATAGCATTAAAAAGTAAATTCAGGGCCTGGAGAGACGTCTCAGTCCTTCAGAAGACCCTGATTTGAATCCCATCACCCACATGGCAGCTAACAACTGTCCGAAATTCCAGTTCCAGAGGATCCCACAGCCTTTTCTGTCCTTCGTGGGCATTGTACAACACAGGTGCACTTACCTACATGCAGGCAATACATACATATACATAAAATAAAATTGTAAAAAAGTAAATTCCTCCATTGGGCAGAAAAATTAGCTTTCTACCCTGTTTTAACATGCTGAAATAACCATAAGAAACTATGGAGTTGTCATTATCAAGGTCTTGTTTAAACAACCATTTTGTTGAGATTTCACAGTAACATCAGCTTATATGCCAGCATGGATGGGGGAAATTTCATAAGGTCACACCTTTAGATGAACAGATAGAAGCAATTAATGATTACTGAGAGGAGGAGAATCATTTTTCTCCAGGACAAGCATCCTGAGAGGTTGTCCAATCCCAAGTGCTCAGTCCTAAATATGCACAAGGTAACAAAACAGACTCAGTAAGGTGTGTGTGTGTGTGTTTAAAGAAGTGGTCAGGATATTGGCAGGAAGTGGAGGGCATGGGAGGAGTAAGTCAGAGAGAGGGGTGGAAATGATGTAAATATAGTCCTCATGTATGAAATTCTCAGAAAAATTTAAAGTTTAAATTAGAAAAAAGAAACTATGGAGTTCTTCTACAATAAAACCTATTCTTTTGTACAAGTGACCTGGCCAATGTTTCACCATTTTCTGTTTAACAAAATCCCTTTCACTTATCTTACGTCTTCTTTCACATTGGTTAGGAGATCCCATATTGTCTCAGCAGTGCCTGTGGATGCTGGGGAACTCTGTTGGGTATGTTCCTGGGTATAAGAGGCACTCAGCAAACAAATTAAATCCTTTGATCTTTTGTAAAGAAAATTCCTCTATAATTGTCAACTCTTTAAAGAAGTTCAGTTCCTTTCTAACATGAGGGATCATATGCCAAAACAAACATTGATTTTTTTGAATTCCAAAGTTTTCTAATTTCCCCAGTTAATACCTTGACATGTATATATATATATATATATAGATTTTGTGAAAGAAACAGAAAATTTCTATTGC
>NW_008358101.1:7507407-7524346 GCF_000622305.1 Nannospalax galili
TGGGTAATTATTGTGTTCATTTCATTTTCAATTTTTTAAAATTAAAATGCATTTTGTATTTTAAAAAATCAGTTATTGTAAATTAAGGAGCCCAAAGAGTTATGAAGACTATCATTGTCCACAAATATGTAGTCCAAAATGAGGAGGAACACATGGGTATATTATCTATTAATATTTTTATGATCTGAACAGCTGGTGATCACAGGTTTCCTATGTTTTGGGCACTGTTTTAAGCACTTTGTGTATATAATTCAGTTAATTTCTACAAGTCTACCTCTTTAATGTGGTGGAGATTACTATTTTTTTCCAATTTCTATTCTTTCCTTTAGCTATCATAACAGAAATTTTAGCAAATTGCATTTCATTCTTTGAAACTAGATGTGGTCATTAGTAGATGCTGGCCAATGGAATGTGAATGGAAGTGTTGTGTGTAACTTCTACATCAAATCTCTACATTTTATCCTCTCTGGACTTGGATGTAGATACCATGGTTCATGAGAGGGAAGTCACCTTTTGTGAAATTAGAATAATTCAAAAGAAACCTCAGGCCCCAGAATCATGCTGCCACCTTATCAGCTCAGGATGTTCCCTCAGAGAGTCGCACACTTCTGTTCCATTTAGTAGCAATTACTTCTGCTCTTTCTTATGCGTCCAAGTGACTAGCTAGTGCAGCTGATCATTTCCATTCTCATTTTAAGGCTGGGTAGACTAAGATACACAGAAGTTAAAGTAGAAGCAGAGTTTGAACCAGGGAGTCTGTCTCAAGAATCTGCCTTCTTAAACACAGTACTCGCCTTTCTGTACCATATCTGTTTGTACTTAACACATGACTTTATGCGAGGGTATTGTTTGTTTGTTTTTCACATCACTTCTGTATTTGTGAACTTGTAAGAGATCTGGTTGAAGTTAATTTGAATATGGCCAGATCCATGTAAGGAAGATAGTAAGGCTGATGATAGAAACCAGGAAGAAGGCTGAACAGGGATTAATAAAGTGGAGAGGCGATCGTGGTTCAGGAGATCCAATTTCTGCACACTTGACAAGGCGGGCAAATAGGAAGGCTGTGTGATGTAGAGGAAGTGGATAAAATAAATGTTTTCATGGCATATGCCCATATCACCTCGGGCTAATTTAGGGACTATCAAGGTAGCCTGGCATCTCACAGCTGATACTACTAATTATAAGTTCCCTTGGGCAATAAAAACCATTTTTTCTAAGATGGAAAAGGACTAATTATTACACCTTCAGTGTGCTCCTCTCCAAGGTAGTGTTCTGTTCTAAGTCTTCCTGGCTTCCTTGGAAGCCACCAGGAACAGCACAAAAGCTGCTGGTTTACTCCTCTGTTCTGGCTTTTCCTGTTTCAGATTTTTGATAGCAAGGGACAGACAAACTTTAGGATTGTAAAGTTATGATGCTTAAAATTAGAAGGTACTGAAACTGTCTCAAATTGACCCTCTGCTTCCCACATGGGTTGACCTAAATTCCATTTCAGAACAGAGGTGTTTCCTCTCACACATGCTTTTTGAACATGTTTCTTCACGTCTCTGCATTTAAATTTCCTTAAGTGTGAATAATGTCTTGAACTAACTAAATGCTGAGGTCATTCCCAAGAATAGCCTTGGGTAGTTTACCCTTCTTGGTAACAGAAAAAGAGGTCATAGCCATATATTTTCTTCAATACTTCCCTATTCTTCCCCGCCCCAGTTATTCAAATCATGGGAAGTTCTAAGCATTGATACTTTTATGTAAGCAACATAAAAAAGGAAATTTCTCATTACTCCTAATGACTTTGCTTACTCTGTGACTAAGGCATGAAAAAAATTCCATCTTTAAGAAAGAGGAATTGTCTCAGGAAAAGTAACAGGGAGCTATATCTGGGTTCCATATTTCTGTGGTCCATAATTGCCTCCTCACTGAAAGGAAAATTTCCTAACTCCTAACTTCTAGGGAAGGAGTGACTTTGACCTTCACTGACAAAGAATGCAATGTTATTTAGAATAGGCTTGATGAAAATCATCAAGTTGATAGTGCTCTATGCTCAGTGCTTGGTGGATTGCTCAGTGCAAGTCCCCCTCTCCAATGTGGGCAAGACATGATGAATAAAATATTACCCTTGCTCAAAAGGGGTCCATAATCCAAGGCAGAAAATAGACACATGCATAAATAATTCTAACTCAAGACAGACCCTGATATGTGCTGTAGCCAGATACAAAGGGAATGCTGGAACAGCAGAGAGAGAGAGGTCATATGGGTTCTAAAGAGGTCTCTTGGAAAGGGTGCGAACTTGTCAGTCTGTTATTAATAGTCACTGTGGTATTTATCTCTAATTGTGAAGTTGGCACAATCTAGGAAAGGAGCATCAGGGAAGCATTGTCTAGATAAGGTTGTCCTGTGAGGGATTTTCTTAAGGATTAATTGAGATGGGAAGACACGCCCTGAATGTGGGCAGCACTGTTTCATTGGCTGGTCCTGGACTGGATGAAATGGAGAGAGGAAGTTGAGCACAGGCATTCCTTCTGTGACATGTTATCCATAGAATGAACATACCAGGTGACTGGGAAGCTGCATTTCCAGATCCACATGCACGGAGATGTTGGTGTGTTTGCCTCTCTCCCACTGGTGACCACCCGATAGGGGAGTTCAGTGTCTTCTGTCTTTCCCGGTTGGATCCTACATGGCATGGAGAGCCATGTCCAACAATATCATCCTTCAAAAACAGAGTGCTGGAAATAGCTCTGGAGAAGGGGTTAATGCAGTGGAGCCTGAAGTTTGTTTTGATTCGAAGAAATTAATAGGTGTAAAATATTTTTAAAAATTTTATATTCAAATAAATGTAGGAAACACTGAGCAAAACAAAGTTTAAAGACATTTATTTTTCTTTTTTAAACACTGCTTCTCAGAATTTCTACGAAGTCCACTGGGAATCTCCAAAATAAGAATATGAAATGATCCCTGAAGACTACTGACCCCTTTTCTCAGTATGTGTTTCATGGGTTTGGTATTTTATGGCAGACAGACATTTAAGGAAATGTTGATCTAAGACTGTTTATCTGATATATTTACTAACCTTTTGTGTAGAGCTGTTTCCTTATTATTAATCAATTTTCCATAATAACCTTGTAAACTACAGCAGAAATCCATCAACACTTATAATTGAGTACTATAATATTTTGTTTAGTTTTTTGAGACAGGATCCCCATATCCTCAGCTGGCCTGGAATGTGCTATGTAGCACAGGTTGGCCTTGATCTTACAGAGATCCATCTGCTACCTCTCAAATATTAGAATTAAAGGACTGCGCCACCAACCCGGGCTATTATACTCATTTTAAACAAAACAAAACAAAACAAAACAAAACAAAATCCCTAGCTTAAGGGAAGGGAAAGAGGTTAAAGAATTATTACAACTTAACAGTAGTAATTTAGAAAAGAATTTGTGCCTTTTTTAACATTTATTTTATTCCATTTCCAAATACAATTTAAGAATATGTCTTTTTTAGGAGCAGAAAATAAATAAAAAAAAAATTTTTTAAATGATGAAGAGCTATGGTAATAAAGACAAAAGACATATTTCAAAGCTGCTTTTCATACATAGGTTTTATTTTTCATTTTTTTTTTATGACTGAAGATATTGCAGTTCTTACCTTGATCCTTGAGAGTGTATATTGAAGTTATAAGCAGATATTGTCAGGAAGTGGAAAGGGCCCAGATACAGAGCCTTAAAGGACTTACGTTTTAAGCCTAGCTCTCCTGAAAGAAAAAAAGTCCTGCTTAAGTGCATGCCTGTGTCTTTCTTAAGTTTATTCACTACAGTTCTGTGACGTTAATAAGCCATTTAATCCTATCTTCCAGCAGCTCATCTGTTGAAAACATCGCTTTTGAAGAATAATCCTGTAAAACCAGCTTGATAAACATAGAATCTGGTATGAAATCTCTAATGGATGTTTTTAAAACGTACTTTTTATAAATAGAAATTACATTCATTGTAGAAAACGTAGAAAGCGCAGGGGCCGACTCAGAAGATCATAAATATCACCTGTGGCTTCTGCTTCTTCCCTTCTGCTTTTCTGTGTGCTTTACACTGTATGGAAGGTTGGGGGTTGGGAGCAGGGAATTCGCCTGCTCTTATCTACTGTGTTGTCTGATCCAGGAAGGAGAGGTGCTTAATACACAGGCTGAATAGATAAGATGAAAGCATGGCTTTTGTATAGCTTCCCTTAACCTCAGTCCGTTGGAGCATGCCGTTTTTCTTCTCTGTTTTGAAATAGGCCTTCTCCGAACGTTCCACCCCTTACTTCTTCAGGGCCTGTCTTCTACTTACCATCTGGTTTCCAACCATCTTGTGGGGCTTCTATCATAGGTTTCCTTCCATAGATCCAGGACAAAAGTTTTTATATGGATAGGTCAGGAGAATTTTCTGTTCCCCTCTCCAGTTTCCATAAAGGGAATCTGAGGCAACAAAGAAATTGGCATAAAGTTACAGAAGTTGTTCTGAGTAGAGACCTGACTCACCTTGAACCACAGAGCACTGCTCTCCTGATGTGTCTGGCATCATTATAGGTCTAGGCGTTATTGGGTTCCTTTTTTTCAGCCAATTAAAGAATTGCAAGGCATGAAAAAAATCACAGACGAGCAGAGAGGAAGAATCAGACATTTATGGAAAGATAAAGAATCACATCCATACACATAATTACACACACATATACACACTCATACACAAAGATGAAGCTCTCCACAAGTAGAGACTGAAACACAATGCCCCACCTCCCCTGAAAAGAATCTAGATTTTAAGGGTTTCAGTGGTTTCCCCTCCCCTAATTTTGGATTGGTTAACTTAACCAGTCCAAAACAAAGAAGTGGGTGCTGATAGGCTTATAGCTTGACATTATAAGGTGTCCAGGTCCATGTGACTCTAAGCAAGTCAGGGCCCTGTTGTAATTAAAAATAACCTGGGTTTGAATCCCAGCATCCACATGGCAGCTAACAACTGTCTGTAACTCCAGTTCCAGGGGATCTGACAGCCTCTTTTGTCCTCGGGCATTAAGTACACCCAGGAAATACACGCATACACATAAAATAAATTTAAAAAAAATAAAAAGGTCTTCTTGCAAGAGATCAAAAAGAGGTAGCAAGTGTGCCATCTTTATTACCTCTCAGTGACCCTGTCAGGGTTCCTTACACCAGACTGCAATGTTAAGATCCCAATGCTACTGCTGATCCTGAGAGCCTCCTGTCTACACCCAGATAAGTTGATCTGAGAAGGAGTTAAATTTCTATTCTTGATTCAACTTATAAGATGTTTCTTTGCTGATACAAAGACTGATTTAGGCTCTGCATGCTTCCTTCCCTGCTGACACTGCAGGGAGAGCCCCAAGGGGTCATCCTCACAGCTGTCACACTGGCATCTGTTGACTTAAGTTTTCCTCTTAGGAAAGTCTAACTTGCTTTGTTTGCATTCTTCCAGTCTTACTTATTTTAGTATTAAATGCTCTAGTACATAAGTGATTAGTATCATCCCTATTCCTTTTTGTGAGTCTAGTTTTTATTAGCTGCTCTACCTACAAAAGAGCCAAAAGAGGCAGGCCGCAGCCACACTACACAGCAATTCATGAAAGAATGACCTTATTTTTTTTTTTTTTACTGCTCCCCAAACTCCTATTAGCACTTGAAAGTATTGTGCCAACTGAAATACAGCCAGTATATTTTTATACTAATTCGTGTTATTTTGATGCATAGTTCCACAAAAATCTTAAAATTGGTGTTGAAAGTTTTTACATTGGGGGATATAGACTTATGAGGTATATTTCAGCCTGGAAAGTCAGGGAGAATCTATCATCTGTTCATCCCTCATTTTCTGAAGCTGTGAGTCTACACAGGCTCTAGTCTCAAGACTCAAGAGTGGCTGCTCTATTTCTGTCTCTGTCTCTGTCTCTGTCTCTGTCTCTCTCTCTCTGTCTCTCTCTCTCTCTCCATGCCTTCTCACCTCCATGGACACTTAAAACACATGATGCACATAAACTGTACAGTTGGGTTATAAATAAACCATGCAAGAATTCTGGGTAAATATTATAAATAATTTTTCATTTCAAAGGGTTTCAATAACATAGCCTCCAATTTATTTCATTTGATATATTTTTGTGTCTTCTTATTTTATTGACAAACAAAATTGCATGTCTTTATTGTCTTAATTATATACAACAATATGGTGCTAGGTTTGTTTTTGTTTGTTTCAGACATGGTCCCACTAAGTAACTCTGGCTAGCTTGAAACTCATTATATAGTTATGGTCCCACTAACTCTGGCTAGCCTTGAACTCATACAAATCTGCCTCCCTTTGCCTCTGCCTCCAGTGTTAGGGTTTAAGGCATGCATGCACTGCCATGTCTGGTTTCAATTAAAATGTAGTAGACTTGAACATAAGATCTGAAATTGTAAACCTAGAAGGAGCCATACTTCTGTTTCTAAAAAGTTTATGATTCATTCAGATGGTCCTGGTTAAACTCAGTGGTTAGAAAACAAAACTAATAGACATGAATGTGAGAAAGAGATTTGCAGAAAAGCAGAGGATAGAGAAAGGAAATGGGGGAGAGTGAGAGGTGAGAGAGGTGTGCCTTATGTACATGAGGGAAATTGCCAAAATCACACTAACTAAATAAGTACATTTTTTATTTATATGTAATAAATTTTGTGCAATTTCTTTGCTGTAGGTTTTTATTGTTATTTCGTTTATGAGACAAAGTCTCACTATGTAGCCCTGGCTGAAGCAGGTGCTTAAAAGGTCCCAAGGACATTCCTGGATAAAAGGTTTCTAGAACAAAGGGCCTAGTGAGTACACCATGCAATAGTGGTTACTTGTTCTGTCTGCAGCCCTTTTTTCTTGAAGGTCTTGCTATCTGGAAAGACCGATTCCCATGAGCTAGGGAAGTTGATTCTTGTGGGTGCTATGAGAGAAGGAAAGACTGAGGCCATGTCTGTGAGGCAGCAGCAGATGTTAGGGGAAAGGTATCTGGAATTCTGACTTCCAGAGGGGGAGATGCAAGATTTAGAAGGACAGAAAAAGAATAAAGTTTAGGTAAAAGACCAGAGCCAGACCTTCAGCAGACTGAACAGGGGATATTTTCGGTGAAGGTGACAGGGCTTCTCCTTGGACCAGCAAGCTGTGTAAAGATGGGAGGGGTTAAGGTGAATTTTATATTACTGGAAACAAAGAAGGCACAGGGATGGCCTTGGGCTCTTTTCTTGGAGTTGTAGAACAAAGAAGCTGTTTGGCTTGCTGTGGCTAGTTGAATAACCAGATGATAACAGGGGCTCAAGGGCAGCAAAGAGATATCCCGGCAAGAGAAGTGGGTTGTCTGTCTACTGTAGCTGTGGTATTCTATCAGGCCCAAGATACAGATGTGACTATTAACAGTGGGGCTAGGGCAAGACATTTGACTCAGGGAACTTCTGGCTTCTGTCAGGAATGAGTGACCCCAACGTGTAGGAACGACCCAAATGTGCAAGGCCACCTAGAGTTCCCCAGTGGAAGCAAGTCAATACATTTTCTGTTGCACACAACAGGAAGCCAGTGACCTCTGGAGGCTGAAGGACATCTTCTTCCCCAAGTCCCCCCCCATGGTGGGCAGATCATATGCAGTGGGAGGGGAGGGAATGGAGCATAGAAGTACTCCCTGCTCATGATCAGAACCCCTACCCCCTCCCAAGACTAGTCACCACAGGCCCCTCCAGTTGATTCCTGACTTTTAGTTCAAACCTGTACAATCATATGTCTAATGTCAACACTCAAAAACTTTTAATTTTTCTAAAAAGTTTTATATCCTCCAGGACTTGACTTACCCACCCAACCTCTTATTCATAGAATCCGTAAAATCTTTGGTGCTTTAAAAATCCTCAAAATCACTGCTGGCTCTTTGAATAAATTGAGGACATCCTGTATAATTTACTATACAAAGCCAAAAAATACCATGCAGTATAAAGAATTGTTTATTGTTTAGTCTTTTTTTCCTGTCAGTTGTCTACAGTATGAATCACACTAGGGCCGTAAGAAGGGAATCGTAATGTTGTTAATTAAAATAATTTCCTCATCACTTCTGTGAGTCATGATCATGTGAAAATTGCTGAGTCAGAAACCAGGAACAATGCACAGGCCTTTCCTAAACGGAGTCACTTTCTACTGCTTCTATAATCGTCAGCAGTGGGAGCATACCTGTAATAATTGCTGATTTGATTTGGTTCAAGTCTCTATCAATTCAATGAATTAGAAAAATGACAATCTACATGATGATAGAAAATGTTGAAATATAGTAAGAACAGCATTGACTTAGACTCCAGGGAGCAAAGCTGAGGCCAGAGCAGGAGGGGAGAGGGGGTGGGGGTGGGGTGACCAGAGGGAAAAGCATAAAAGAAGAAGCCAAAGGACCAAGGGAAGAAATGGGAGGGACCTGGAGTTGCCAGCAGCCTTCTGGTTCCCTGAAAGAGGCTTCAAGTCATCCCCACTAGCTTGCCCATCTCAGAGGGTTGGGTAATCAGAGAGCTGCCAGCTGGGTGCTAGTGTATTACAAGGCATTTCTGTTCCGTCTGTGAACTTCTGCCTGGCAACCTCTCCCCTGTTCAGTGCCTGGCTAGTACTTCTCCAGCTGGCTATGGGGCCCATCTTTCCCCGATCCACAGCTCTGATCTATGTTCCCATCAGGACATCTTCACGGGCTTTCTGGGGTTACAGAAGGTATGAATGTTTCAGTCTCTTGTCCTGCCTCCAAACAACTGTCGGGACCTTTTAAAGGTTTTGAAGTTGTTTTCCTTCTTACCGTGGCAATACAGGAACTGGAATCTTGTATCTTTGGGTTTGGATTCTGTTATTGCCACCGATTAGTTGTGTAAGTTTGGACATATTACATAACTTTTTCAAAGTTATTTTCTATTCTTGTTAAATGACAATAATAATAACATCTACTTGGTAGGGTTGTAGTGAGAAGTAAATGAGAAATTGCATGTAAAGCTCTGATCACCATAAGCTATTAATGGTTATCATTTCTTTTGCATTTGATCGTAGCCAAAGGCAAGAAACAAAGATTACAATTTGTTTTATTTACTTTTTTTCTGGCTCTCTTTCTTACAAGCGCTGTTACTTTGACATAATTTATTCATGGAATGGGGATAGGGAGGGGGATAACAGCAAAATCGACATTTAGAGTTGCTTTAAAGATGAAATTTAAAAATTAAAACCTTTTAAACAAGACTAGATTCATATTCAATGCTCAAAATAGTCCAGTAGTTTAGACCCTTTATTTGTCAAGGAAGCAGAGAAATGGAGCCACTTTCTTTTTCTCAAGGTGCCTAAGGGTGAAGAAAAACCTTCCTGAAGCATTCTTTCCTTCAGGATGTTCACTGTCAACTTTCAACCTGAATCCTGGCTCCCTCACTTGGCTTCTCTTTGAGCAGGGATTATGTGGAAACAGAACCAGTTTGATCTGGTCCTTAACTGAAGCCTGGAAGACATGCAGGGGATACCTCATCAGAAGACTCAAAGCTACCCCTAAATGTATGTGGCCTGAGGTGATTGCTAGGCCTTTGTTGATGGTCATTAAATTCCTTTATTTAGTCATTTCATATGAGGCTCTGGCATGTGTTAAATTGCACAGGCCTGGGGAAGATACATACTTACAAGACTATCTGTGTCCATGTCCATTCATTCCTCCAGTCAGTAGTGACTGAGCACCTGCTTCATAAAGTCTGGTCAGGAACAAATCTTATTAAACCATGTACAGACATGGAAAATAATTTCAGGTATTTGTTGTGAAGCTTATTGTGAAGATTTGTTGGTGGTGAGCGCATAGAGAATCCAACAGCGTGTTTTTATGAGGCAGCAATTCAAGGCCAACTACAATGAAAGAATCATACAGGAAGATCTTTCGTGCATTTCGGGGATAGCTGGCTTTTCATAAAAGTGCTGAAACATCAGGTCAGGTATGAAACACATATTTCTCTTCTGACACTTTACTAAAATTCTCTTAACTGCACTGAAGGAAATGCCATATGTACTTTTAAGACAAAAAGATTAGAAAGCCAAAGCCTTCATCTCTGGCCTAAGCTTAGAGAAGGCTGCTTCTTGCTTTTAACAGTCTCTCTCTCTCTCTCTCTCTCTCTCTCTCTCTCTCTCTCTCTCTCTCTCTTGTTTGGCATCATGGAATGGGGTGGTGATGGGGTTGATGAAAGAACATATTTCTACTGCAAGTGAAAATATTTTTAAAATATTTGGATGTCAAATCTTCTTGGCTGCCAAATTCTTAGTTCAACTATCTTTTTATTTTCACTAAATTCAAAGGTTTTTCTGAAGACAGAATGCAGACTCCTGCCTGCCTGACATATAGTGCTAGAATTTTGTGTTATTGGCCCAGGCTTCAGGGTTAAAACAGAATATATTTTGCCCATACGGTTGCCTGAGAAGAAAAAAAATGGTCAAGCTTAGTTTCTGGAAAGAAAAATCTGAATTTGGAGGAGTGGGGGTGGTTGTGGAAGGATGGAAATGAGGACTAATTCTGGAGTAAAATCTACAAGAAGATTGCTGGGGGGATACAGATACTCGCCTCCTAAATGTGGGCAGACTGCTGCATGTTTTAGATGCAGGGATTACACAATCTGTTACAACATAAGTGGAAATCAATTTTAAGCTCAAAATGTATTTTCCTGGTGGGGCATGTGTGAAAAGCTCTTTCCAAATGAAAAAAAAAATCTGGTTATAGTTAACTTTAACTACAACATATTTTAGCTGACTAGAACTATAAAAAAGATTGGTTCAGGTAAGGAATCTGTTTCCTGTGTAGTATATTTTCCTGAAGCAAGAATCAAAAGTGGGTCTGTGAGATGTAAAGGTACTTGCTATAGAAGCCTGGAAGCCCGAGTTCAATCCTCCAAACCCACCTAAAGGTGAAAGGAGTGAACAAACTCCACAAAGTTGTCCTCTGACCTTCACACACATGCCATGGTAAGAATACCACCACATACCCATCATATATACACACAACAGTAATAAATACATTATTTTTTTCGAATCTCTTTTTTATACTGTTTCTGATAGTTATATTTTTACTTTCCTAGAACAGAACCCAGTGCACACTCTAGACTTTTGTTGGTATGGTAACAGTGAGCCAAATTTCTGGTAGAGCTTGGTGAGGACGGTGTGGTATCCATTAATACATTCATAAGTAAACTTACCAGATTTCATTCATAGCACATTACATAATATACAGGAATCACGCAGATGATCTGAAACCATTAAATTGCCCATTTTCAAAGGAAATGAAACCTTTCAGTCCCTAAAACCTTTGTGTTGCTGCCATTTTGAGTTTCTTGTGCAAAAGGCAAAGGGTTTTCAGTAAAATGCCCCATCCTGCCGATAGCAGCTATTCAGGAAAAGAATTGTAAGGCGGTGTTAAATAATTACATTCAGTCACATTTAATTAATTTTCCACCTCATTGCTGTTTACAAATGCTATCTCACACTGTGTAATGACTTCATGTTTGTTTGCTTGATAGACCAGTACAGTCAGAAGAAAGGCTGAGATGTGGAAGTGTAAACTGTTATTTAAATCATAAAAAATGAGAAGACTTATCTAAGGTATTTAATCAAGCTATTTTCATACAAATTAAATATTGTTTCTTCATCTGGGATCTGTGCATTATAGATGAATTTTTAGGTCTTACAATGCCTTCAGAATTTCAAATGTGTATCATTGGGTGTTCTTTATTGGGTATTGATTTTCTCACACCAGATTTCTAATAGCATTCAAAGTAATATATGTATTTATATAAATACTACTAATTTAAATGATTCATGCATGCTGAATTAAAAAAATTATTTGTATTTTAAAAATTCTTATTATTTTTATTTCATATATACAAGTGTATTGCCTACATGTATGTGAATGCACCCGTGTAGTGCAATGCCACAGAGGTCAGAAGAGGGCTTTGGATTCCCCTGGAACAGGAGTTAAGAACAATTCACAGCTGCCATGTGGGTGCTGGGAATAGAACCCGGGTTCTCTGCAAGAGTAGTCAGTGCTCTTAATTGCTGAGCCATCTCTCCAGCCACTATATATTTGTATTTTATGCATATGAGTGTTTGCATACATTTATGCATGTCTACCATGTGCATGCCTGCTTCCTGCTTCCAGGGGAGACCAAAAGAGGGCATCACATCTCCTGGTATTGGAATTAAAGACAGTTATTAGCTGCTGTGTGGGTTCTGGGAACTGAACTTGGGTCTTCCCCAAGAGCAGCAAGTGCTCTTAACCCCTGAACGATTTCTCCAGCCCTGAATTGACTTATTTTTTGTTGTTGTCTTTTTGACTGAGCCTAAGCACTCTATCAACTGAGCTACATCCACAGCTATATGTATGCTAAAATGTAAACAAATTAACAAATGAAGATTATAGTTAATTTTTAAAGTAAAGAATTTTTTCTTAAATGATAATTTAAGGATATTTGGCATTTCTCCAAATGTAAGTTATACATGTCTTAATAATGGGAACATGTGCTGAGAAATGTGTCATCAGGTTATCTGGTCATTGTGTGAATATTGTAGTGCGTCCTTAAACTAGTTGGTGTAACTTATATACCCCTAGGCTAATGGAATAGCTTATTACTCTTTGAGCCATTGAGAACAAAGCAACACAAGATTACATGAAGCAAAAAGGTAGTGCAAGAATCAAGATACACTGTAAACATTGGATATGGACAGTCAGCCAACATCATCCTATGCTGTTGTAGAAGAAAACATTTAAATAAATAGAAATCATATACTGAAAAATAAAGATTGATTACAGTAAATACATAAACCAGGAACAGAGTCACATTATGTGCTATACTTACTGCATGTGTTATGTTTTATGACCTGCAGCAAAGTATGTTTGTTTACAACAGCACTATCACAAACGTCAGTAATATATCACAATGCAATGCTATGACAGCAATGATATCATCAGGAAATAGGAAATTTTCAGCTTTCTTACAATCTTATGGGACCACTATCAGATATGTGGTTAACCAAAACATTGTTATGCAATATAATAAGACTTGGTATTTATTAAGTGCTATTATAGTATCACATGTTGTGTACTTTGTTGATAAAATCCCTCTTTCTAGTACTTAATGCATGAGCTTTTGTTGCATTGAATAATGACAGCCAATTACAGAATTGATGGAATTAAAAAATAGAACATATTAGCTATTTTCATAAGGATCTGAATTTTTTCCAGTGTATATTTTTACTGAATTTTTGTGCATTTCATACAATACCTATTAATCATATTTAGACCCTCTCCCCTATTTGTGCCCCCTCATAGCCTGCCTACAGGATATCATGTATTCTGTCATATATATTAAGGTCTATTCTGTCAAGTTTGCATACCCAGATGTCCTTTGGTACGTGTTCATCCACTGGAGCCTGTTCAGCCTATTTAGCATCACTCCCTTAAAGATCAACAGCTAAGGGGGTTCCTGTCCATTTCCCCAGTTCTATGCTGGGTTTTTGTATGATTTAATTTGTGTTGGTCTTGTGCATGCGGTCACCACTGCTGTAAGTTATTGTGAGCAAGTTTCCAGAATCTGGGAAGACTGTTTCCTTATGGTCATGCACCATCCCTAGCTCTTACAGACTGTTTGCCCCCTCTTCTGCAATAGAAGGACCTAAATATAATGATTAGCAAAGCATTACCTTAACTTAATAACCATAGATAAGTAATTTTCCAGCAAGTCAACAATATGTTTTTCTCTTATTTTTGCTTAGCACTTCAGTTTCCGTTTTTATATCTACTATCTCATTTGTGTTTATTCCTTACAACTACCATCTCATGAATAAGTTGTCAGAATTACAATCCTTTGGGGGAAAAATAAAGGTGAGATTACATACAGACAGCACTAAGTAGACTCAGTGAGTTTAAAAAGAGACATAAGGAGAGAAGTTGGGAAGGAAAAGTGGAGTAGAGAGAGAGGGGAGGAATTGGAAGGAAAGGAAGAGGGTTGGATTTGATTGAAATATGTATGCAGATAGGAAATTTTCAATGAAACAATTTTTAAAAAGATAAAGTTGTTGAATGAGTTAATTACAGTTAATATGAACTAGGATTTTAACATAAATTTTTAGGTTTTTAAAAAAAATCGCAACCTGTTCTTTCCATATATGTATGGAAAGCAGTGATTATTCTTTAATAATTCAGAAAGCAGTCTTAGAAGTGCATGTTGATTATTACTATGACTGTTATTATAACCATACAAATCAAAATAGAGCAGATGAGTTAAGCCTTCAGAAAATTTAGATATTATTTTATTTTTAATTTTGTGTATATGTGTGTCTGTGAGTATGTTATGTACCATTTTTTTCCTGAGGAACAACAAGCCTTTCATCTTGGAGTGAAACTTGCGAACACACAGGATATTCTAAAGTGAGTGAAGCATTTCATCTTGCCAGAAGTTTAAGTTCAGGAAGTAAGCAACTCATTAGCTTTGGGAAGTTCCGAAAATTGATGAGATTCACTAGGCTCTTCCTTCCCCAAGCATATATAAACCCTAAGGACTTCTGAGAGGCAATCTCAGACCTGCTGAGCTGCCTAGAAGAGACTGAGACCAGCCAAACTGCTTAGAAGAAGCAGAGACAGACAAGCTGAGCCTTCTGGAAAAGGCAGAGACCAGCCAAGCTCTCTGGAAAGGACTCAGACCAATTGAACTGCCTATAAAAGACACTCTCCAACTTGTTGGGCTGCCTTCAAGTTGTATAGCAAGCTCTAGGTTTCCAGCTCTTAAGAGCTGTTGCCCATGCTGGGATGGACTTTTGGTGATGCAGGTAGTTTTTGCAACCCCTCATCCATACTCCTGTCAGTAACCCCAACAAGGTTCATTGGATCACCAAGTTGGACTTTGGTGGTATTCTTGCTTTGATCTGTTATTGGTTCCATATCTGGGATGAAATGTTTGTTTGTGTCTCTCCCAAAACAGCTGTCACATGACAGGGTATATGTATGTGAGTGCAGTGCCTGTGGAGGCCAGAAGGAGGGTGTCAGGTCCCCTGGAACTAGAGTTACAGGTGGGTCTGCACAGTCTGATATGAGTGCTGGGAGCCAAACAAATCTCTAGCCCCTAACATTTTAGATTGTAAGCAAGATAATAACACAGTCCCAAGGTTATTTTCTAATAATAAAACAATGTTTACTTGTAAACAAAGTTCTCTTAATGCTTTGTGGCAAGTTCCAGACTCATGTTTAGTCACAACACTGAAACTGTTAATCATTAATTTCATCACCTTGTTCCTGGCTGTAATACACACTCACATTTTGGTCATATGTCACCTTAAACAAGAAAGGGTAGTATCTCTTCAAACTAGCAGCATAAAAGAAATATGCTTATGGAATAGAGATGTTGGGAAATTGTTCAGATGATTTAAATGTATTTATTTTGTTTTATAAAATTGTAAGTTTAGATTGAGTGATTACTGCCTGGCACAGTAATTTGCTTTAGGGGATGCAATGATAAATACTATAAAACCTGTCTCTATACCCCTGAGTTTGTATATCATGAGGACTCAGTAGTCTAAGGTCTAGGTTATGATCTTTACATATAATATTCGTGTAGTGAACATTGAAAGCCCAAGACATTGTGGAAGCCAGGCTATCTGGATATGGTCTATGCCTCTCTCTATCACTAGCTTCATGTGGAGAGAAAGTACAGACTCCATTTTTGGTCTTTGTATTTGCCTGTGCTTTTCAAAGGCAGAAACATCTCCTCTTAGGGATACCAAGTGTTCTTTTATGTTCTTCCCAGAGTGATTTGACAGGATTTTAGAAGTGTTGTAGAGCAGAATTTAAATACCAGTGAGTAGACATTATCAAGAAAATCAAGTTTTCCTTCTAATTTGAGATCCCAGTACTTCCGACAAATTCTTTAATTTGATATTGGTTTAATATTCTTCACGGTTTAAAATGAACTAAAAATATTGTCTCTATCCACATGATATGATTGTGATAGATTTCTGAATAATTTCACAAGTATATATTGATGTAAAATTGCTGAAGATAGCACTCTGTCTTGTAATTTTTCTTACTTGCTTATAGTTTTATATTCTAGAAGAAAACAATGATCATTTATAAACCTTGCCAAACTAAAACCTTCAGGTTGTTTATATTTTGATAAAATATCATTGCTTTAAGAAAAATTGATTAAATATAGAATCATTAAATTTACCTTTGTTGTTTATTTATTTGAGTAACTAGAATGAAAAAAAGAACCTAGCTCTGCTTCCATGGGCCTCCACAGCTGGCAGGCCTCTCTCCGGGGTAAGTCGATTGTGACTGCCCCCCTGCCTTGACTCCCCCAGCCTCATTCACCCTTCACCCTCCCATCTCCCGCCCGTCTCTCCTCCTAGCCTGGGACCTGTCCCATTTCTTGTCTTGGCACCCCAGACACCAGGGGAATCACCACTACTTCCTGAGCCTTTGCATCCAGACCAACCCAGTTCCTTCTGGGGTCCCCAGGAGCCCTCTGGGTCTGGCCCTACCCTCACCTCCCTCTGCTTCCCTGGTCTGCACAACATGCCAGCCTCTTTCCTGGACACCAGGGCTGGCCTTTCCTTCTTGATCCTTTGCATCCAGACCAACCCAGTTCCTCAGTGCAGTCCCCAGGAGCCCTTGGGGCCTCTTCCCGCCCCCATCTCTTTGTACATCTCTGGGTGGCACAGCCACCAGCTGCCCAAGACCAGCATCTTTCCTGGCCCGGATCCCAGACCAGTGCAACCCCCAAAGTCCTGAAGCCAAAATCTTTCCTGGAGGGATTCAGACCTTAGGAGAAAGCCTGAGAGCATCTGATCCTCATCTGACTTGGGCCTCTGTGGAAAACCCTGAAGACAAAAGCAATCTGGCCACTCCAATATAAAATCAAAAGAGAGAACCAGAA
>NW_008358101.1:7524483-7525087 GCF_000622305.1 Nannospalax galili
AATAACATGAAGAATCAAATTAATATATCCCCACCAAGTACCATCAGTCCTCTAGAGGAGTACAATGAGAACCCTCTAGAGATAACACAGGACATGGAACTCAAAAGAACAACTATAAACATGATAAAAGAATTTAGTGAATTTAAAGAACACACAAAGAAATCAAAGAACTGAAGGAACATAGGGATAAACTTTTAAATGAATTCAGAAAAGAGCTAGAAATATTGAAGACTACTTGGGCTGAAATGAAGAAGAAAGTGAAACACTCAGTAAGCCAATAGAAATGACAAGCCAAAGCCTCACCAATAGGATGAATGAAATGAAAACAGAGTATCAAGACTGGAAGATAAAGTGGACAAACTAGACCACTCAAGCAAAGATTATGAAAAATGTAAGAAAGCACAAGAATGGAATATGCAGGAATGTGTGAGGCCATAAAAAGACCAAAATTATGAATTATAATGCAAGAATCCCAAGATAATGTCATGGACCAGATCTTCAACAGAATCATGGAAGAAAATTTCCCCAAAGTAAAGAAAGACATGCCCATATAAATACAAGAAGCATACAGAACACCAAACAGACAGGACCAGAACAGAAACTC
>NW_008358101.1:7525344-7526874 GCF_000622305.1 Nannospalax galili
ATTTTGTCTTCACAGTTTCCTCAACTTTTAGTACTTTTCATATTTTTCTTGCATACAAATCAAAAAACTTTACCTTGACAGAATAAACTAAAGGTATCAATTATAGGAAGAAATAAGATGTGAAAGGAGGAGGAGGAGCTCGGGACAAAGGAAAAAAAAATTAAATGAAGGTATAACTGTGGAAAAGTACAGGTATATCAAGAATGTAAACAGAAATAAAAATGACAGGATTCAGTACTCATCTTTCATCAATAACTTTAAATATTAACAGACTGAACTCCCCAGTCAAAAGACACAGACTAGGTGAATGGATTAAGAGACAAAACCCATCTTTTTGTTGTCTGCAAGAAACTCATCTTACTTTCAAGGACAGACACTATCCTAAAGTGAAAGGATAGAAAAAAGATACCAAGCAAATGTACTAAGACAAAAGCAGGCATTGCACTTCTAATATCTGACAAAATAGACTTTAAAACTAATCAGAAGAGATAAAGAGGGCCATGTCATTCTGATCAAAGGAACAATAAATCAAGAAGATATTACAGTCATAAACATATATTCCACAAACTCTGGTGCACCCAATTTCTTAAAAACAATACTACAGGACTTTAAGACCCAGATTAACCTCAAGTCATTAATAGTAGGGGACTTCAATACCCCACTGTCTCCATTAGATAGGTCAACAGGACAGAGAGTTAACAGAGAGACATCTGAATTAAACAATACCAAATGTCAAATGGACTTAACAGACATCTACCAAGTACTCCACCCAAGCACGAAAGGACATACTTTCTACTCAACACCCCATGGAACCTTCTCCAAAATGGACCATATATTGGGGCACAAAACAAACCTCAACAAATATAAAAAGTTTGAAATAATTCCATGCATTCTATCAGACAACAATGCAATAAAGCTTACAATCAATACTGGAAGAAGCCCTAATTACCACATGAACACATGAGATATAGTCATAAAAACGACATGGTACTGGCACAGAAATAGACCCAGAGAACAATGGAACAAAATTGAAGACCAAAGTATGAGTACATGCAATTTCAGCCACCTGATATTTGACAAAGGGGCCAAGAATATTCACTGGAAGAAAGACAGCATGTTCAGCAAATGGTGCTGGCAAAACTGGATCTCCACCTTTAGAAGAATGAAACTAAACCCCTTGCAAAAGTCAATTCCAAGTGGATCAAAACCTCACTGTAAAGCCTGAAACTCTGAAACTGTTAGAAGAAAACATTGGCAAAACCCTACAAGATATAGGTGTAGGAAAGGTTTTTCTAAACCAGACAACAATTGCTCAGGAAACAAGCGCAAGAATTAACAAATGGGACCTCATTAAACTAAAAAGGTTCTGTACATCAAAGGAGGCAAGCAGGGGAGCGAACAGAAAATCCTCAGAATGGGAGAAAATCTTCACCAGCAACACATCTGATAGAGGTTTAATTACCAGAATATATAACGAACTTAAAAAACAGAGAACCAAGACAAGAAGCAACCCAATTGAAAGATGGGCTC
>NW_008358101.1:7527291-7551525 GCF_000622305.1 Nannospalax galili
TCTCAAAAAAAGAACCCAGTGATATATTCCTTTTTTAAAAGTAGCCTTATTGTTATAATTTTCATGCAATAAAATTTCTACTTTGTAACTGACAATTATATAACCTTTGGTAAATTCACAGAATTGTGCATTTGTCAACCAAATCCAGTTTTAGAACACCCCACCTGTGATGATTAATCTTTATTGTTAACGTGACTGGATTTAGAATCACCTAGGAGACACTCCTCTGGGTCTGTTTATGAAGTTGTTTCCAGAAAGGTTTAACAGAACAGGGAAGACTCACCCTGCGTGTGGAGAAAGTGAACTGAGCACCAATGTTCATCTCCCTCTGCTTCTACACTGAGGATGAAATGTGACCTCTGCCTTATAATCCTGCAGCTATGGTTTCCTGTCATTGTCAAGTGAACCCTAACACTATTAACCAAAATAAACCTTTCCTCTTAAGTTGTTTGTGTCAGGTATTTTGTCACAGCAACAGAAAGAGTAACTATAATATACCACTACTCCTGAAACACATTTGTTTTCAAATTCTGTTCCAATCTCAAGTAACTATAAATTTTCTTACTGGTTTTATATTACTACCATTGGGATTTCAGTTAAATGGAATAAAACCGTTACTTATATTTGGGATCTGGGTAAGGTGCTGCCATACATGGTCTCTTATCCAAAGAACTGAAAATGTAGGCTCACAGAGATTTACAAAAGAACAAGAGATAGTACAGAGTATAGAGGGATGTACTGTCTATATTGACAATGGGCCTCATGAGTGGAGATACTCAAAGGCCCTGATTACTGTTTGAAGCTTTCTTTTGTGGGGTTTAGGAGAAGGGAGAGTTGATTGCTACAGGGAGTAGTTTGAATTGTTTTATGTTTTCATTGACTGATTAGGTCATGCATTCATTTTTTTTCCTCCTACACATTCCCTTCCCATAATGCATCTGGCTTTAATCATATGCACACCTAGTTGTGCATGGGTATAAGATGGTAAGTAGGAGGATTCTCTGTAGAATGTTACTAGAAGACACAGTTTTACATTATTGAGCATGTACCCAAAGCCTGTTCAGGCCTCATCAGCCCTTTCTACTCTTCATTCCCGGGTATGTTGGAATACTCTTGACTAGAAACTGTCTAAATTTGATACCTACCAGGGCAGGGAAACATTATCGTTCAGAAATGGGAGTGAGTGTGCACCCATGCAGGTTGGGGTGAAAGGGGCGCTGGAGATTTCAGGTGCCTTTTTGGAGAGAGGTGTGTGTACAGGTGAAGGAACTAGGCTGTCATGCAGATTACAGAGGGGTGTGCATAGCCTCAAACTAAGTGGGGATCCCAGGGTAGTAAACTGTCTCCTATGCTACCTGCCTCAAAGCAATCTGAATGTAGGCTTCAGTGTCTAGCTTTAAGTTAGCATAATGCTGTGAAGAGCACCATATTGTAGAATGTTTCATCTCTCATTTCATTTTATTTCCAAGCAGTGTCTATTGAATGGAAAGACACATTTGGCAGATATATTCACCATTGGATAAACATTTGAATTTGTCTCATTTCATTCCCTTGGCTAGGTAAACACATTATAATAAAATTGCTTAGATTTATAATAAATTTGTATTAAATGTTTTGAGAAATTGCCACAGTGTTTTCCAAATTATCACTGTATCTTTTTACCTTCTCAGTAGCAATGTGTGAAGATCCCAGTTTCTCTGTGGAATGCACTCACATCTGTGCACTCCAGTTGTGTATGTAGTGGTACCTCCTTGTGATCCTCATTTTCCATTTCTTCAATAACTAATGTTATTGAATATAGTTCACAAGATTATTAGCCATTTGCATATTTCCTTTGACTGCATAGTCCAAGTTTGCCTGTATTTCAATGGCTGTATCAAGCTACAGGATTTCTTTGTATGTTACAGATACAAGTTCCTTATCAAATACATAATTTGAAAAATGTTTTCTGCCTATTTGTAGCTTGTCTTTTAATTTGTTATGCAATTATTAGAAAAAGCAGTTCTTAATTGTGATGATTTCAAATTATTCACTCAGTTTCAGGTATTTGATTAGTAATCTTTTCTTAATCCTAGTAATGAAAACTTTTCAGATTTTTTCCTACAAGCTTTAAAATGTTAGTTTAATACATGTCTGTCAATAATCCATTTTTAATTGATTTTTACATATGATGTGAACTATTTAGGAAACTTATCAGGAAGAGAACCCTGGAGATTAACTTGTAAAATTACCTTTTTGTGATGGCTAATCCTGGGTGTCAAATTGACTGGATCTGGGATTAACTGAAATGAAAGAGATCTTCTTGATTGGATCATCTGAAGCTGGAAGACACACCCTAAATGTGGGTGTTACCTTCTGATGGCAGCCTGTATAAAAGACCAAGGCAGAGGAGAATGCCAGGCTTCTTACTGCTTGCCTTCTCTGTCGCTGATGAGTTTGTCTTGCCGCTGTAGACTGAGACTAGCCAATCTTTTGGAATTTGTCAGACCTTCAGTGCCAGATTGGGACTACTGAGACATCCAGCCTTGTGGACTGAGCGACTATGGATTCTCAGCCTCTCCAGTGTGGTGCAGCAATTTTTAGACTACTCGGACTCTATCCTGTGAGCTAAGCTGATAAATCTCTATATATTCATTCTACCAGTTCTGTTTCCTTGGAGAACCCTGACTAATACACTTTGGCAAGCAAATGTGCAAGTGTGGGAGACAGGCTTGAGCCTAGGGTGAAAGTCTTATTGACAGCCATACAGCAGACCCGAGGCAATGGCTGAGCTGGAGCCACAAGGAATGCCTTGTGACATTTGCTCCCATTGGCAGATCATGAGACTGAGGCCTAGAGCTCGCCACTCCCTAATCACCACTCTTGGAATCCAAATTGCAGCACTTAGATATTGAAACAGTCAGGGTCATGTGGTTTCCAGGAATCCAGGCTCTGTAATCTGAAACCCAGTATGCTAATGGGTCATCCTACCCACTATTCTGTGATAGGACATTAAGTCTGTTATGCTAATAGGATGTTGTCTGTTATGCTAATAAGGTCTCCTACTTGCTGTACTGTGATAGGATGCTTAATCTGTTATGCTAATAAGGTATCCTACTTGCTGTGCTGTGATTGGACCACTACCCCTATATAAGCTTGTGCCTTCCTGCAATAAAGCAGATCTGTGTCACTGAACCTGGTCTCCTGTGTCTGAATGTGGTGATGCTGGTGCAGACTCCTCACCAGCCCTGGGGTCCTGACTCCTCACCAGCCCTGGGGTCCTGATCTGACGACTGATCAGAGGAACTGAGAGAGCAGGAGAGCAGCCATAGCTGGAGGAGTGCAGCCACAGCCGGTGACCACATGCAAGAAACAAATTGTATGTATAAATAAACTCTTCTTTTTTTCTATTAGAAAATAACCAACTTCATTTGACAAAAGATTAAGAGGGACTTTTGCTTTGTAAAGTTTGGATAATTGGGGCCAGATTTGCCTACCAATCTGCAACAAAAACAACAACCAACAAAATATTTTTCAAAAAAGGAATGTTTTTCAGGATGTGAGAATTCAGGGAAAAAAGTATGGTGGCTGTTGGAAGATAGAGGGAGAGAATAGATGAGGTTTATGATTGCCTGTTTTCTGTGCTGAGAGAAATTTCAGGCATGGGGCATCAAAGTGTAAACCAGCTGGAGCTCAGCAGACTCCTTCAGTCAAAGAGGTGAAGACAGATGGAATTCTCAGAGGGCTGAGTTGTAGAGCAGAGAGCTGCTCACAGAGAATTCTAGGCATTTGGAAAGGGAGGGTCTACTGTGGTATTCACCTATGTATTGTTCAGTGTATGAATGTGAAGACTTTATGTTAGGACAGACAGAGAACTATCTGGGCAGTTAAAGGGAACAGTTCATGAATGTGCATGTGCCTGTGGTGTCCGGTAACCCTCTTTTCTCTGTTTAAATCATACAATCATATTTCTGCCATTATTTTTTTTTTATTCCTGTAGGACTTTACTGACCATTTCCCATAGTGAGGTCTGAAGGTGATGAATTATTTAATAATTGGAAATTCCATTTTCCCTTAAAGACAAGATAAGGGCTTATTTGGGTACAGAATTTGCTCCTTATACATTTACTTGCTAAAAACACAATTTTCTGAGTTAATCTCCTATGGAATCTTCCTCATCAATTTTCTAAATGGTGGAAAAACATCTTTTCTATGACCCTTATTGATTCTTTTAAGAACATAACAATTTAATTGATACCATTCTTTTTATTACACAGTTTTCAATTAGTCCTGGCTGCTTTTCTTTTTACTGCTTTTCTCCTTCAGGGCTGAATTGCAGTGTCAACAAAGGAACCCACTCCTTTCGGCAAAGATACTGCTGAAGAAAACTTTAGGGTACTGAATAGTCCATAGATGGCTTCTTCCAGTTGTAACTTGAGATGTTCGACTGCAGAGAGAACAATTTGTGTCTGTGCTTTCTGTGACAGCGCATGTCTCCCTAAGCACAGTAGAGTTAAGGTCAGTGACAGGCAATCCTGATAAGATTTGAACTTAAAAAAAATGAAAGTCGATTTCCACAGTGTGTCCCTAGATCTTTTTATGTTCATTCTAAGACTTAAAAGAATATTTCTTTTCAGTCTCAGGAAACCATTATTCAGTCTTATCTCAAGAGTGTTAAAACTTCATTAACACTCATTTAAAAATGTTTCCTTTCTTAACATGTATAGTCCATCATGGATTTTGTGAGGATTATTGAGCTTTTCTTTTTGTTTTTTTGCTCCTTTTCCTTTTGGTTAAATAGGCTAGAGTCCTTAGAGGAAAGTAATCTGAGAAAGTTCTTATCTAAGATGTAAAGTCTAAAAGACATCTGTTGAAGAAAGACAGGAAAAAAGGAGTAAATGACATATTAGGGTTCTTGTATGTAAATATGCTCATTCGTTTCTTGACTGAAGAATGACTGGCAAACCCATTAGGCCTGCAATCAAGGCCTTGGGTCTAAACCCTGTTGACTGAATTTGAATCCTGGTTCATCCCCTTACAAGCTAACCAGTCTTGGCCAAGCACATGACTTCTCTGAATCTTTACTTTGTCAACTGCAAATGGGAATGAATAGTGATATCTGTCATGATATAATTTGCAGATAATTTAAGTTAATATTTAAAAAGCACTTAGAATTATTCCTGGTGTATAGAAAGTATTATGTGTCACATAAAATATGCATTTTAAACAGTTGCTGGGAAATTTCCTGGCTCAGGAATCTCTTCATATTCTTAACTATCTTTGTCTGCAAATGTTATAAAGGTTGAACTTTAGTGGAAAATTTAATTGAAAAATCTTTAATGAGCTTCTATAGAGAAGTCAATTGTTTCCTACTATGATAAATTAACAAAAAACATGTTTCTGTCAAAAATGTGTCCTGTACTCTCCGGGTATTGAGCATAATGCAGTGTGCTAAGAATTTAGATGTATCAGGCCTAAGCCCTACTTAAAGAAAACTGCAATTAACAGACCAATAAATGAATTTTCAAAGATTTATTTTTAGTTTTAATTACATGTATGTGTATGTATCTGTGTGTGGATATATGCATGTGGGTGCAATGCTTATGGAGGTCAGAAGACTGTGTCAGACTCCCTGGAACTAGAGTTACTGGTGGTTGTGAGCTGTCTTGTGTGGGTGCTGGGAACTGAACTTGGGTAGTAGTAGAATAATAAATAAAATATTAGTAAAAACTCTTAACTATTGAGCCATGTCTCCAGCTCCAATGGATCATTTTTAAAAGAATTCTTATATGAAGTAGGTAGAGTGTGTTTAAAGAATACCAGAGAAATGTACCAAATACATCCTCTGTGTGTGTGTGTGTGTGTGTGTGTGAGTGTGTTTGTGTGTGTGTGTGTGTATGTGTGTGAATAGGTCCACAAAAGCTCACTAGAGCTGATGAGTATAAATCATCCAGGCCGTGAGGAAGAAATGGATACTCCTGGTGGAGGGGAGTTCCCCATTTTCATCCAAAGAACAAAGTGAGATCTTTGGCACTATTACAAAGAAAGATGGGAAGAATTCTGTGATTTGAAATATTATCCTTCATTATAATAGTTTTTACAAATGATCTCTTTAGATAGGACAGTATTGTAATTAAAAGAACTAAAAAGCAGGAACTAAAGATGGCTTCTAGGGTGGAGACTGGGTCCTACAAGTTTACCACATCTAAAGAGTCGCTCTAGATCCTGGGCCTGGAGTAAAGCCCTGAGGTGGAAATTAACACTTCATTATTTTTTTCTTATGAATGACCTAAGTCTCAGTAGTGACACAAAATGACCAGATTCCTGAGAAGTTGATTTCAACCAGATAGGGTGCTATGAATATACAACAAGGCTCTGTCTTGAATCATAGCTAACTGACCACATTCTCAAGGAAGTTAGATTTCCACATTGGGAAATCTAGCTAGAGTCAGAATGCTGACTGGGCACTGGAATAAAGGTAATGAAAGGACATTTCAGCAATCTAGACTATTGATGGCCTGCTTATTTTCAAGATCAATGCCACATATTCCTGTTTTCTGGAAATAGCCAAATAAAATTTGTGTGTGGCTTTCTCCGTGGCTCCCTAGTTTTAGAATCAGTGTCCTTATCTTAGAATATCCTTATCACTCTCTGATATTATATTGCTTGGGCAATATTATGACTGAGTTGGAATTACCTTTCTCTAATATCACATCTATATTTGTGTATATTGTTTTTAAAGAAATGTGGTTGTCTTCCTGTTTGGATACTTAATTTCCTTTCTTAACAAAACCGTTGTAAGCCTTTTTCACTACACATTGCTCCTGTTCCTCTGATAACCTTTACAAACTAGAGGAGTTGTAGTAGATTTCAAAGACTATATTTTATTTACCTTAGCTCTCAATTCAGATGATATGTGTATATATATATATATCAACAGACTTACTAACATATTTAAATACACTTCAATACTTCAACACTGAAGAAATGGCTAAATTTTGTATCCCTACTAAGAAGAAAGCCGAAAAATAAAAACCAAAACACTATGTGAGAGAAAATTATGACACTTTATTTTCATGAAGCAAAAGAGAAACTCAAGTATCCTATATATGTCCACTCCTTGATCCTTTCTTCTTTGATATGTTATTCAGGCCATTTTTATTTTATGTGTGAGTGTATTGCCTGTGTGTGTGTGTAAGTGCATCTGTGACCAGTGCCTGTGGAGGTCAGAAGAGGACATCAATTTCCCCAGAGCTTTAGCTACAGATAGTTGTTAGCTACCATGTAGGTGCTAGGAATTGAACCTGGGTCCTCTGCAAGAGCAGCCGATGTTCTTAATCACTGAGCCTCTTCTCCAGCCCAATGAAAGCAGCATTTTTCATATGACACTATTCCTGGGGAGACATAAACATCTAGTCATCCCAGATAGGGAACGAATGACAGACTGAAGTACATATACAGCCAAAGCCCAACATGGTGAACAAATGAGTTTACTGGGGTCGCTTACAAAAGTATGGGTAAGGGGTTACTTACAGGTGCTTAAATGACTTTAAGACAGCTACATCATGAAAAGCCCACCCCAACATGGATGATGGTTCTGGAATCGTGGAACTCATCATACAACATTCAGGCTGCTCCACAGGTTCAAGAGTGTGCCTTCCAGGCAGCTCTGCTGGTCTGAGTCTCTTCTGGGCTGTTCAGCTTGGCTGAGATTGCCTTTCCACAGCCCTTACAACTTGGATGGGCTTGGGGAAGAAGGGACCTGCCTACGAATCTTGTCAGTTTCAGGGATTTCCTGAAGCTACTGAGTTGTTTCCTTGCTGTGCTAAACAAACTTCCCTCCAAAGTTTTATCTCAGAAGAAATTGTTATGCAATAGCCAGCTTATCAGAAGTACACAGGGTGACTTGTAATGAGCTCATAAAATTAATGAGAAAAGGAAAACACAACTAAAGATAAGTCAATGCTAAATATTACTACAACTTTTAAAAAAGATTTATTTATTTTTATTTTATGTATATTAGTGTTCTGAGTGCATCTATAAGTGCACCACATGCCTGCAACGCCCACATGAAGAAGGCATTGGAGTCCCTGGAACTGGAGTTACAGACGGTTGTTAACTGCCACATGAGTGCTGGGAACCAAACCCATGTCCTCTGCAAAAACAGAAACTGCTCTTCAGTATTGAGCCCTCTCTCCGTCCCCTTACCATGACTTAAAAAAAAATCTTTCTCTGCATTTGGGGTGTTTTAGCTATAGTGTAAAGTTGAGAAGTGCAGGGAACTAGACTGGGTCTCATTTCTAGGGTACTTGAAAAGCTCTGAGTGTTTTCTCCAGCTGGGAGGTTACTTTGTGAGACAGAGAAAGAAATGACTTATATCCTATGTCCCTGGCATGGATATAATTTTTTGCTTAAACATGCATCAGACTCATTTCAAGGCCCATATTCTCTGATTGTATCTCTGAATATTCCATCCCTTTATTAAACCATAACAAGACTGTGAACATGTTCTGGCAGGCTGAGTGTAATAGTAGGATTCAGCTGTTTTATCTTTTACTTAGACTTTTGCTGTTAACTAAATCCCATTACACTGCAGGTTGTTTTGAATGATTTGTGCTTTTAATTTTTTTCTCAAAACTTCCAACATGCTTTGGCATTGATAATTCAATAAAGCAATAAAATATGTAGGGAAATATGTCCAAGCATCAATAAATTTTCTTCATTTGAATTCAGCAGTTTACAACTCCCTACTTTACCCAATACAGAAAAGCATAATCTTTTTAAAAAAGGGAAAATTTTTCCTGAATTATATAAATACTGCATTCCCTCAGATTTTCTATAACAAGAATAACAAAGTAAGCATGCCTTTGATGGACATGCTGGTAAAACTTGAAATTTAAACAACAATATTATTGCCAAGAGTAATTAAATTAGTCAGATTTTGACCATATGGAATATAGTTATAAAAGCTGTTTTTAATGTCCCTTTTCTATTAATAGTATAGACTATGGTGTTTTGTAGGTTTTCTAGAGATTGATCTTCCCCCTTTATAGGAGGTTATATTTTCCTACTTTTTTGTATATCTATAATTTTTACTGAATGCCAGATGTGGATTTCTTGGGGTTTTTTGTTGTTGTTGTTGTTGTGGTTTTTGTTTTTGTTTTTGTCTTTTTGAGACAGGGTCTCCCTGTAGCTCCAGCTGTCCTGGAACTCACTATGTAGACCAGTCTGGCCTGGAACTCACAAATATCCGCCTGCCTCTGCCTCCCAAGTGTTGGGATTAAAGGCATATGCCACCACACTGGGCCCTAGATGTGATTTTTTGCTGTTCAGGACTGATTATTCTATTTTATTTTTTGGTATTTTTGAGACAGAGTTTCCCTGTAGCCCCAGCTCACCTGGAACTCACTATGTAGACCAGGCTGGCCCTGAACTCACAGAGATCTGTGTAGCTCTGCTTCACAAGTGCTGGGATTAAAGGCATGTGCCATCATGCCCGGCTGATTGTTTTATTTTCTTATAAATATTGAATTTTACTCTGTGCTGAAGTGAAGTTGATACTTTACTATCAAAGCAATATCCTTCAAAATACTCTACCCAATATCATTAGTATTGTGGGATTTTTTCCTCTTTTTAAAATTTTTTTTGATTTACTTATTTTTATTTTATGTGTATGAGTACTATGCCTGCAGAATACATATTTAAGTGCACCCATGTCATGCAGTACCTGCAGTAGACAGAAGAGGATGTCAGATCCCCTGGAACTGGAGTTATGAATGGTTGTTAGCTGCCATGTCAGTGCTGGGATTCAAACCCAGGTTTTGTGCAAGAGCAGCCAGTGCTCTTAACTGCTGAGCCATCTCTCCAGGCCCCGATTTTCTCTTTTTAACCTATTATATCTGGAGCTCACTCTGTCTGCTCCTTTTGTTGGTTTATTCCTTCCCTCAGATGACTTCCTGACACATAGATGCTCAAATGCATAAATTACCCAGAAGCCCTTGACCAATCTCTGCAGTAATCCCCACAAAAAAACAAGGAACAAAAAACCCATTGTTTTTCCATACATTTAGACTAGCTTTCTAGTTGTCTAATAACAGGGAGTAATCTACTCATAATGACTTCCCTTGGTTGGGAGTAAAAGCTCACATGTTCATATTTAATACCTGTTGTCCTAGTTTGTTCTTCATTGCTGTGACAAAATACTCTGACCACTACCAACTTGGGGAGGAAACGGTTTATTCAGCTTACATCTCCCAGGTCACAGTTCATCAGGGAGACCAAGGTAGGAACACAGGGCAGGAACCTGGAAGCAGGAGCTGGAGCACAGGCCACAGAGGAGCATTGCCTACTGGCTTGCTCCCCTGGCCCCTGTTCAGCCTGCTTTCTTATGCAACACAGGCCCACCTGCCCAGGGGTGGCACCACCCACAGTAGGCTGGGCCCTCCCACATCACTCATCAAGAAGATGCCCCTCAGACACTGCCATAGGCCAGTCCAATACAGGAAATTCCCCAACTGAGGCTCCCTCAACCCAGGTGTGTCAAGTTGACACTAAAGCTATCCAGCAGACCTTTCAAGAATAAAATAAAAACTTGATAACTTTTGGTCCTTACAATAGATTATGAGAGACTTATTTGTGCTCAGAATTGAATTTGATATAATTTAGGAAAGTTCTGAAAGCTCTGTGAACTGAATGTGGACCCTTTCCAGAGTTTCATTGTCTCTTCACAGCAAAAAACTGATGTTCCAAAAATCTCTTGTCTTATGCATCAATTTTTGGTAAAGAATAAACCAAAGAATTCCTAAGCCAGTAATCATGGTAGTCTAATAAGTATATTTGGGACCAAAATTGTGTGATTGTGTATTTGTGTGTGTGTGTGTGTGCAAAACCCCACACACTTAGTTTTAAATATTATAATTGTCATCAGAATGTTGAGTATAAGTAATAAGTATTATGATTAATTATATTTTTGGTTAAATTAACATCAACTTTTTTACACTTTTATGCCTGGTTTAAACTTTTATTTTATTTGATAAGCAGAAAATTTGCTGCAATTTGGAGATATATATATATGAAAGTGTTGAGCATCAATAATCACAATGTAGTGTTGTGGAAAATCTTGTGACTGATTTTGCCTTTTGCTTTACATACTTATCATGCTGGAATGCATTGCTTCTAATGGGGTATCTGGCCCACTAGAGTGTAATAGGATACTAGTCTGCCATGCTAATAAGGGATCCCATATGCTGTGTTGTGATTGGACTATTACCCATATATAAGCCCATACTTTCTTGCAATAAAGCACATCTGTGTCACTGAACTTGGTCTCCTGCACCTAAATATGGTGACACTGGCGCAGACTCCTCACCAGCCCTGGTGTCCAGAACAGATGACTGATCAAAGGAACTAATAGAGCAGGAGAGTGGCCATAGCTGGAAGAGAGCAGCCACAGCCGGTGACCACACCTGGCGCCCAGTGTGGGGCTGGGACTCCTTCCCCACAGAGCTGTAACACTCTGAGCTGTAACACCTTGGGCCCTGCTTTTTCTTCCAGCTCGCGATCTTCAGTTGGGCATGCCGCTCCTGTTTTCAGTCTCCTTGAAAGGTTCATGAGTCCCTTTGGGTACAGCTTGCAGGGTGAGTGACCTCCGATATGGGGAATAGTCACCCAGCTGCTGCTAGCCCCTGCGCTACTGCACTGGTTTCTCTCCTCAGGAGTAGGCAAATTAGGGTAACAAAAAGGAAGTAACTGAGGTATTAGATGAAGTGCTAGCTCTTGCTCCTTGGTTTACAGATTCCTGCTGTTGAGATACAGATCAATGGGCTCGTGTGCTATTCATGGCCAGAAAGAGAGAATTCAGGGAGGAGGGAGGGACACCCACAGTCTGGGCTGTTCTACCCTGTTGTGACTGCCATTCTGGCCTCGCTTTGGGGAGTCCCCCCCGAAGCCCCTGAACAGGACATTCTCCTATTAAAGGAGATAGATGAGCAAATACAACAGGATGCTGGGGACGGCCTGTCCCAGGCATTTCCAGTTAAAACAAAACTAATGGATTCTTGTTCTGATGAAACTACAACTGTTAATGATGATATAAAAAAAAGAGGAATTGGGGTTTGAGAGCTCTCCTGATAAAAAGCAGGAAGTTAAGACAGCCTCTGCTCTACCATTACGGAGTGGTGGCTACCCTCCACCATCTTACACTGGTTTCAAGGAAGCAGACCCCCAGCCACTCCTCCAGATGTCCAAGGCCAAGGGAAGGAAGAGATTCCTGGGGAATCAAGAGCCCCAATGGGATGGAATGCTGTGTCCTGAATTCCTTGATCAGTGGGCAGTCTTGATCCTGAATTATATTCTAGGAATGACTTATCTGAAGAAACCTGAGGTGAATTTGTTTTCTTTGTCATTCAACCCACTTAGCATCTACTGTGAAGCAGGACACCAGTCTGGGCCCTTGGACCTTCAAAACTGACTATGTAAGGCTTGGTCTCTGCAGCTGAGCAGGCTGAGTTTAGCAGGGAGAATACACAGGTAACAGATAAGTATGTAAGTATGGTGCATTCTTTGAAGAAATTTATAGACACATTTTCTAAGAGTAAAGGGCCACTTAATAAAGAAAAGGGAGGCATTTCCCTCAGCCTTCAGATTAAGAAAAGGCTCAAGGGGATGATCAGGTATTCAAGGTCATCCTTGAGTACAAACCAAGTCCAAGGCCAACCTGAGTTATATGCGATATGGTCTCAAAAACTTCAAGAAAAGAAAAACCAAGAAAGCTTAAGAACTGGTATTATTTGCTCTTTATATTTTTTACAAAAGATATCTTATTTTTTTCTTTATGTGTATGAGTGTATTGCCTGTGTGTAGGTAGGTGCATCCAAGTTGGCTATGCCTTTGGTCAGAAAAGTGCTAGATCTTCTGAAGCTGGAGTTACAGACAGTTGTCAGCAGCCATGTGGGTGCTGGGAATCAAACCTAGGTCCTCTGCAAGAGCAGTCAGTGATCTTAACCACCGAGCCATCTCACCAGCCCCAATTTGCTTCTTTATCTTAAAAAAAAGGATATTATTTCTATTCAGATCAAGTTTGACCCTATGATCATAATTATAATACTAGACTGAAAATGTAGAACTATCGATGAAAAACTTTAAGTGGGCAGTTTTCACCACACTGCTCTTGAGGTGTAGATAGAACCTAGATTCAGAAATTATCTATCATTTATAGCTCTGGATATAATTCTTCTGACTCTGCCATTTACCAATGGCAATCTTATCTTCTAGTCATGTTGTGTTCATCTGTGTTTGCAGATAATAATTACTTTGCAATTACATCAGTTAGTCTCAGTTTAAATGTACTTTCAATATATGCTCAGTGGTAAGATTACTCTTTTCTCATTTAAATTGAGCATAATGTTGAATTTTCTTGACATAGGCCCTATAAGAGGAAGCAGTACAATTTATGTTGTGTATGTAGACCTCAGCAGCTTGAATATTTAAGGACATTTGATACAGCCCATCCCATCCAGAAGCCCTGGTACAGTATCTGTCATCTTGAAGACTTGGCTTCATGATGTCCTTTCTATGACTCCGTAGACATGGACTCAGAACTCTGTGCAGACTGCATGAAGCCATCATGGCCCAGAGTATCACACAACAAGTGTCGTTTCTTCTGCAAACTCTTTTGTTTCTTACACTCAGTTCTTCTGATCAAGCTGGTGTTTGTGTGACTGGTTGCTGCTTCCGTGCCTACCTCCTGCACTCAGGAGAGTGACCTCTCATACCTAGCAAATTCAGATGAACTCTGTCCTCACGAAATCATCATATTTCTTTGCTGTCTGGTGGCTAAACACCTTCTCTGATATGTTTTGATTCCTTTCTAAGTTTGATTTTCCTTTAATACTTTCCCTCAAACCTGTTGGACTGTATAGTGTTGCCTTCTGCCTTTTTTGTCATTGTTCAATTACTTACTATATTCTACTTTTGTTTAATCATGATCTCTATCCCCTGATTGAACTAATTGCTAAAGTAAGTTTATAATGAAGAGTATATGAAAAAAAGTTAGCATAATATGGTAGCCAGTATAGCTAATCTTGTTTCTTCTCACTCTCCTTCAAACAAATTTTAAACCTTGCTTACAAGAAGGGGAGGTGGAAAGACTTTAAGAGCCACAGGTTGTGGATGACCACAAGGAAACAGAGTTTTCTAGGCTTCTGGGAACTTGCTCATATGAACATACAGCAATGGTGACTGTATGTATAAGACCCATGCAAACTCAAACCAGACAAAAACCCAGCCTAGAACTGGGGAACTGGGCAAGAAGTTATCATCTTAGCTGAGAAACAATTGGCAGCTAATCACTACTGGATGAGGAAGAGTTGGTCTTCTTTATGAGAGTGACACTACACAGGCTGACCAGGCCCCAGTGAATGAACTCACACCGAGGGACATCTGGGTACACAAACTTGATTCATTAGGCCTTAACATATATGACAGAATATATGAAATCCAATGGATAGGCCATGGGGAGATGCAGATAAAGGAGGAGGTATAAATATGATTAAAATGCATTGTATGAAATTCACAAAAATTCAATAAAATACATATTTTAAAAAGGAGGGGTGCACAGCAACATAATGATTATAAAATATTAAAGAAAAATAAACCTACAACTTTGTCATTTAAATAAAAAAATATTCATTTAAGAGCTTGTGTGTGTGATTCCGTATTTTCACAATGTTAGCTTGCTTCCTCCATTGGTTTGATAGACATTGTAGGAACTGTAGACTTTAGAATTGAAATCAAGAATAAGAACACATAGTTCAACCCATACACAGAAATTAACAGGAAGACTCAGGTTCTTGCTCAAAGTCACACAATTAATTCAGAATGAGAACTTGTATAAAACATCTCCTATCCCTCTTGATTCCTGTGTCTGCTTAAAGATGTAACAGCTTAGCTTTTGATCAAACTCCAGCTACCCCTGCCACCATGTCTCCCACCATGATGAACTCTTGCCCCTTGGAACAAGAGCCACCAAGGCTAGGCAGTATGCAGCAGGGCTTCCCGTGCATAAAGAAGGCCCTGATAGGCCATTGCGTGAGGTTGTGAAGGTTAAACCTGGTTGGCAATGGAGACCCCAAGAAGATATTCATAGTGCCACAGCTGTAAGGCATATGCCAACAAGACCTGCATAAAGATAGTGGTTCCAGCCCAAGAGAGAGATGTATGCTGCATGCAGCAAAGATCGAGCAGTTGGGCCATCTAAGCCCTTTGGAAGTAAGTCCCAGAATCAGACATGATGCTACTGGATTTGGTGGTTTCCGGGCTGGTTTTTGGTCTTGTTTTGGTCTGGTATTTCC
Organism: Nannospalax galili; assembly: GCF_000622305.1. Taxonomy (NCBI): domain Eukaryota; kingdom Metazoa; phylum Chordata; class Mammalia; order Rodentia; family Spalacidae; genus Nannospalax; species Nannospalax galili. Next base: position 7,542,621 of record NW_008358101.1, read on the forward strand.
TCACTATGCCTCTATTCCTCCCTTTTGGAATGGGAATGCATATTTGGTTCCACTGTATATTAGGAGTATGTAATTTGTCTTTTGATTTTACAAGGGCTTACAATAAAGTGATTTCCTTGAATCTAAGAAGAGACTTTGGACTGTGGACTTTTGAATAGTACTGGCTGGTAATGACTATGGGGACTTTTAAGTTTGGACTAAACACATTTTAAATTTATTGTTGTCTTGAGCCACAGACTGGGTGGCTTACACAGCAGAAACTTGTTCTCTCACAGCTCTGAAGGCCAGAAGTTCAAACTCCAGTGGGGCTGTGCTTCCTGTAGAGGCTCAAGGAGAGAATTTTCTTTGCCTCTCCCAGTTTCTGAACATTGCAATCAAGGTCTCACAATCAAGGTGAGACATCTGTATAAGAGATCATCTATCCTGAGAACTTGCTCAGAGTCCACACTCCAGCTACCAGGGTCCTTATGACGGTTTGTTGGATTATTTAGACTGAGTTCCATCTCAAGATTCTTGGCAACCTGGGGCTGGAGAAAGGGATCAGTGGTTAAGAACACTGGTTGTTCTTGCAGAAGACCCAGGTTTGATTCCCAGCAACCACATGGGTTTAACGCTGTCCATAATTCCAGTTCTAGGGAATCCAATGCCCTCTTCTGACCTCTGAGGGCATTGCATGACATGGGTGCACTTTACACATGCAAACAATAAATTCATACACATAAAAATTATTTGAGGTAGAGGCTGAAGGTTTGGGAAATTTTGGTCAGTCTGTGATGCAGAGAGAGAGGGGGGAGGGGGAGGAGGGAGAGAGGGAGGGAGAGAGGGAGAGAGGAAGGAAGGAAGGAAGGAAGGGAGGAGAAGGAAGGAAACGGATTTTAAAAGGTCCTAGCAAAAAAATAAAAAAGAATCTTGGTAACCTACCTAATCTTCAAAGACCCTTTATCCAAAGAAAGAAAGGAAGTAAAGAGTTAAACCTACCCTCCTTAAAAAAGATTTTTGACAACCTACCTAAATCTGCAAAGACCTTTTATTCAAATAAAACAACATGCATAGGGATTAGGGATTAGGGCCTATCTTTTGGTAGATCACTGTCTAGCCAACTACAATTATATATATGCTTGATCATTCTAATGGCTATTTATTCTATGGGCATATTATCTACCAAAGCAATTTACTTACATTTTGCTATAGCAGTGATGCTGTCTGTATCAGCTTAATTTGGGAAACAGTCTTTTTACTAATCTTCATTATTGCCAGCCATAGAATGTAGCTGACAGTGGATCTTAATGACAAATCACATATGAGGAAGTCTCAGGCCAGGATACAGTATAATACACCCTAATGTAATATTTTCCCCATTAGTCAAACGGTTTCTTTATTCTACAGATATCTGAAGCTATCTAAACTTTTAGAATACAACTGAATTTTTGAAAGTCTGCATGAGGTGTTAGTATGATGTCTGGGGAGAATTTTGGGCCAGTGATCATATGGACCAGTCAATTGGTTACATTGTTTAAAAAAAAATTCCTTCAGAATTCAAACAAGTTCTCTCTCTCTCTCTCTCTCTCTCTCTCTCTCTCTGTTTGTGTGTGAAGCAACAGACATCTGGAGAAGATGTATACATTCTGTAGATCCTCCCTGCCTTTTCTTCAACAAGTTTAATATCATAGCTAAAATTAAAAGACGTTAATATGAACATAGTAATAGTCACTGCTTAAGTAGTGGTACTGGATCCTGTAGTTGTGATGCAGGAGAGAGGCATCATGATCTCACATAAGAATACTGATTTTGAAATGTATTAGATTCAAGATAATTGCTAGTAATGAATTCTAGAATGCCTTTCCTACCACTCAAACTGGATGCATTTTTATGAAACTGTTCCTTCTGATAGGCCATTTAATTCTATCTTGTACTATCGTTTCTCCTAAAGAAAATTATTTACACACACATGCACATGCATACACACGTGTGTGTGTGCGTGTGTGTGTGTCCAGTTATTCCCTCTCATGTTTGTCTTTATTTTAAGACAAATTTCAGTCTTTTAAAAGAAAAATAAAATTGAATTGACTGAAAACTAGATTCAAATAATTATATTTGCCAAACCAAATTTTCCACCACAAATTATTCTTCCTCCTCCTCCTCCTCCTCTCCTCCTCCTCTTTCAAGACAGGGTCACTATGTACCACTGGTTGGCCTGGCTTAGAACTTGCCATGTAGACCACGCTAGCCTTAATTCACAGAGATCTGCCTGCCTCTACCTCTGTAGTGATGATAGGACTAGAGGCATGCACCACCATGCCAAGATAAGTTGTTTCTTTTCTTGAGGTGGTTAACCAAAGATTACCTTCTAGAAAACTGAATTCCTTATATACAGTATTCGTACCACTGGTTGGCCTGGCTTAGAACTTGCCATGTAGACCACGCTAGCCTTAATTCACAGAGATCTGCCTGCCTCTACCTCTGTAGTGATGATAGGACTAGAGGCATGCACCACCATGCCAAGATAAGTTGTTTCTTTTCTTGAGGTGGTTAACCAAAGATTACCTTCTAGAAAACTGAATTCCTTATATACAGTATTCTGATCTATCTATATTTACCTATATATCTATGCATTTATCTATCTATGTATCTATGTGTATGTACGTATATAGGGATGCATAGAGGCATATATATTACATGTGTGTGTGAATGCATGTGTGTGTGTATCTCTATATAAGTTCTAGAACTCAGAATCTCCTTAATAAAAGACAAAACCCTGAATAGCTATCTTGATACACAAATTCTTTGGAACTCACCGTCTTTCATTCAGAGGGGAAATCGCAGTCATGATGTTCTCTTTAATATTTACAAAACAAAGTTTTTATCAGAAAACAGTAATGATAAAAATAGTATCCAGCAATAGAACTGGGGAGAACCTGGCAATGCATCAGACATGCAGCTTCTGAGAACCTGGAAGGTTTGTCTTCTGCCTCTTTTCATGGTGTTATGGGTAAATTTCCATGAAGATGAGAAAGGCCTGGCTCAGAAAATAGATCCTATGGCTTGAGGGAAAGATGCTAGTCATGTCTGCTACTTTATTTCCTCTCTATATTTGCCTTTGTCTTTCCTTTGTCCACTGTCTTCCTTCTTTCCTATCCTGGCCACACTCTACATCTCCCCCTCTGCTGCATACTAGGAAAGTTCAGACACTGATTAATTTAACACATATGTATGGATTTGGACCATATTCTATGGCTAGATAGTGGATGTAAGGAATGAATAAATAAAACACTCATTCACAAGGATTTTCTAGGCTAGCAGGGATGTTAGAACCTGAATCAGTAATAGTTTTGTGTGTTAAACAGTGGAAGAATTTTTCATCAGAAATCAGAAAGCTGTCGCTGTAAAAAGGAGATCCTTAGAAAGATAACCCAGAGCCCACATGCAGGGTGAACATTGCAGGGGCAGTCCTACACAGACTGGCCAGCTGAAGGGGCAGAGGAGCAGACAGGCTGTGAGGGACTGGGCAAAGCAAGGAGACTTTTTGTGGCTGCCTAGGGAAAATGTTTTAAAGAGATAGTTAGCTGGAGTGGTTTTGTAGAACATTCTCTGTGTGAAACTCTACATAAAATCCACAGAATCTTCAGGTAAATCATGTGTGGGAGACAGGCTTGAGCCTATGGTAAAAGTCTTATTGACAGCCATACAGCAGGCCTGAGGCAACGGCCTGACTGCTGCAGCCACAAGGAACACCTTATGACATTTGCTCCCATTGGCAGATGATGAGACTGATGCATAGAGCTCACCACTCCCTAATCACCACCCTTGGAATCCAAAATTGCAACACATAGATATTGCAACAGTCAGGGTCACGTGGTTTCCAGGAATCCAGGCTCTGTAATCTGAAACTCAATATGCTAATGAGGCATCCTACCTGCTATTCTGTGATAGGATGTTAAGTTTGTTATGCTAATAGGATGCTAAGTCTGTTATGCTAATAAGGTATCCTACTTGCTGTACTGTGATAGGACCACTAAGCTTGTGACTTCCTGCAATAAAGCAGACCTGTGTCACTGAACCTGGTCTCTTGTGTCTGAATGTGGCTCTGCTGACACAGTCTCTTCACCAGCCCTGGGGTCTGGGACCAGGCAGAAGCAGCGACGACAGGAGGCAGAACAAGGCAAGCAGAAGAGCAGCCTCAGCCCAGGGCAGGCAGAAGAGTGGCCTCAGCCCTGGGCGAGTGGAGGAGCAGCCTCAATGCCTGTGAGAACGAAGGAGCGGCACCCATGAGAATGGAGGAGTGGCCACCGCTGGTGGTGACTGCAATCATGAAACTATTCCTTTAAATATTTCTTTATTGTTTAGGATTTCAGGAGTGGAAATGGAAGTCGTGTTTCTGTTTCTGGGTGAAACAAGATGCTGTCACTAAAAAATAGAGTTGGACAAGCCCACAGACTTAATAAACTCATCTGTTCCCTCTCCCTCTTCATCCATCCTCTCACTTTCATCTCATCCTCCTCCCTCCCTCCCTTCTCAGTCTCCTTACTCTCCCCCCTTCCACCCCCGTTTATGTCTCTCCTACTCTCTACCTGTGGTCTATTTAGCAGTGAGTGGGCCGAGCTCCATTCTGACAATTCCTGCAGAAATTTTTCTAAAAGCTTTGATCAGCCCAGCTGTGTGACATGCTTATTACGATACTATTTGAAAGTGAACAGGGCAGCCAAAGAGAATGTACATCATTGGGAAAGAGAATGGATTATGAAAAGGCAAATTGAAAAGTATTCACTACACAACGGAGTGGAAAGCTTTAGCATCGATCTTAAACAGTTTCTTGAGATTATTTTCCTATGCTTTTCTTTTTCACGCTATTCTGTTAATTATAATTTTTCTTTTTAAATAGCTACTTTTTGTTCTACACTTCATCTTCAGGAGGCTTGCTTCTCCTCTCAAAGTTGAAAAAAATGTGGTGGTGTAAGACTTCTACTATGTGAAAATGGCAGAGTTTTAAAAATTAGTGTGTATTCATTGTACAAAATGATGAGTTTTGATGACATTTTCATTCATGTATGATATAAATTTATTCATATTCACCTTCACGTTGCCCCATTTTGTCACCCAACCACCCCCGTTAGCCTTCCTCCTCTTCCTTAATGGTTTGCAATCACTCTTCTCTTTTCATGACGTTATAAATCTAGATTCCTCACAGACGAATAAATAGTAATTTGTCTTTCTGTGTCTGACTTATTTCACTTAAGACAACAATCTCTAGTTCCATCCATTTTCCTGAAAATGCTATAAACGTGTACTTTACAACTAAATAAAACTCCATTGTGTATATAAACCACATTTTCTTCATTCATCTATCTGTTGATGGACACCTAGTCTGATTTAATAGCTTGGTTATGTTCAATAGCATCGCTATAAACATGAATGTACAGGTGTCTCTGTGAAGTAATGATTTAGATTCTTTCTGGTATGTTCCAAGAAGTGGTATTTCTGGGTCATATAGTAACTCTCTTCTTAGTGTTTTTTGTTTGTTTGTTTGTTTAATTTTGTTTTTTTTTTGAGAAATCTCAATACTGATTTTCATATTTGCTGCACTAATTTATATTTCTATCAACACAATAGTGTCCTAAAACATTAGCACCATTTGTTATTTCTTTTAATAGCCATATGACTAGGGTGAGATGGAATCCCAGTGTGGTTTTGATTTTAATTGTCCTGATGACTAAGGGTGCTGGACATTATTTCATATATTTATTGGCCCTTTGTACTTCTTTTTATTTGTTTTTTTTTATTTTATGTATATGAGTATACTGCCTGCATGTATGTAAGTGAATCCGTGTGGTACAATGTCCTCAGAGGTCAGAAGAAGGGGTTGGATCTTCTGGAACTGGAGTTACAGACAGTTGTTAGCCACCATGTGGGTGCTGGAAATTGAACCTGGGGACCCAGGACTTGCAAGAGCAGCCAGCACTCTTAACTGCTTACTGGGCCATCTCTCTAGCTCTGTACTTGTTTTGAGAACTGTTTATTCAGTCAGTTTACACATTTATTGATCAGATGACTTGGATTTTCTTGCCTTTTTTTTTCCTTTTGAGTATGTGTATGCATATGTAGGCAGAGGGGCATGCACCCATGCATGCACACATGCCCAGAGAAAGACATCAGGTGTCCTACTTTATCACTCTCTGCCTTATTCCTTTGAGACAGAGTGTTTTACTAGGCTTGGAGCTAGGCTGATGGCCAGAAAGCTCCAGCAGTTCCCGTGTCTGTCTCTTACAGTACAGAGTTTACAAGAGGACAAGGAGAAAGCTGAGCTCCTTATGTGGATGCTGGGGATATGAACTCAGATCCTCATGCTTGCATAGCAAGTTCTCATACCTACTAAACTGTCTCTCTAGCCCTTTGTTTTAAAGTTTTTATATATAGTCTAAATAGTCATTTACTCTCAGATGTATAGCTGGCAAAGATTTTCTTGCATTGCATATGCTATACCTTTGCTCTGTTGACTCCTTTGCTGCACAGAAGTTTTTAACTTAAAAAATTATTGAATTTTTGTATATTTCATATATAATATCATCTTTATACCTCCTTCCCCTTTCTCCTTTGCACCCTCCCATAGTTCCCCAGTGGAGTTCACACATTCTGTCATTTATATTAAGGCCTATTATGTAAAGTTAGTGTCCCGAGATGTCCCTCAGTGCAAGTTCATCCACTGGGGTTTAGTCGGCCTATCTAGAGTCTCTTCCTTCAAGAAGATCTGTTCTTCTTCACCCAGCAGTAATCAGCTGCCAATAATTCTTCAACTAAGATTGGGGCCTGCTGTTCATTTCTACAGTTATGTGCTGTGTTTTTGTCTGCCTAAGCCTGCATGAGTCTTGTGCATGCTGACACCATTGCTATATGAGAAGGGTCCCAGGTGCCTGTAGGACTATTTCCATATGGTCATGCACCTCCTCCCTGGCTCTTACAGTCTTTCTGCCCCCTCTTCTGCAATGGTCCCTGAGCCCTGGATGAGTAGACCTCAATATAGGAGACCTGTCCAAAGACCCACACACCACCAACTCTTATTCTCTGGGATTTTGCCATTTGTGGCCTTTTGTGTTCCTGGGCTTCTGTTGCAGGACGGAGTTTCATTGATGAGAATTGAAAGATGCATTAGTCTTCTCTTCATCCCTTGTTCTGTGTTCTGTGAGTCTTAGGTATAGAGGTTGCATCCTAGATGTGCCAGTTAGGCTTGGGCAATTCACAGAGAATCTCTGTGAGTGACCAGTGGTGTAATTCTGTAATAATCTCTGTCAGTTGAAAAGAAGCTACTTTGATGGGTGGTGCCTAGGATACTTGTCTGTAAATTTAATGATATATATTTTTTCACATAGTAAGTAGAAATCACATTTGTCTAGGGATATGAGAACCTTGGATTTTCTTTAAGATCTAATGACTTCTCCAGCTATGTGTATTTGGCTAGGTTTACAGTACCACATGGGAGTTTCTTCCCATTGAGTGGGCTTTAAGACCAGTTAGGTAGCTGTTGATTACCCCCAAGATAAAAGTGCCGCTATTGCACCAATGTCATTTGCTGTGATGGTCATTGATGTGGTTTTTAGGTCTTGAAGCTAGGGTGGACCATCGATTAATAATTTAATCATCCCTATTTGTCAATTGTTTCTAGTAGTTCTTGAGTTATAAGAGCTGATTTCAAAACGTTCTTGTGAATGCATGTATGTTGAATGTTTCCCCTTTGCTTTCCACTGGCAGTTTAGGAGTTTCAAGCCCTACATTAAGGTCTACAATACATTTTTAGTTGGATTTTGTGCAGGGTCAGTGATGGATGTATTTTCAGTTTTCTACATACAGGTATCCATCTTTCACCACCATTTGTTGAAGAGGCTGGTTCACTTTTTTTTTTTTTTTTCGGTATATGTTTTTGGCACCTTTACTCTCATTGTGTAGGCTCTGTAGCCTAAACAGAGCTTAAACTCACAATCCTACTTCCCAATGTGGTAGTTTGAATGAAAATGTCCCCCATAGGCTCCAAGTGTTTGGACATTTTGTCCCCAGATGATGGTGCTGTTTTGGGATGTTTTAGAAGGTATGGCTATCCTGGAAGATATCCTGGGTGGCCTTAGAGAGTTCTTAAGCATTGCTGGATCTCCAGTTTCTCTCTTGTTTCCTGTGCTCTTAGCTTCTGCTCCTCCTCTCCATCCACCTCTGCCATCATGCCTCCCCACCAAGACAGACTGTAATTCCCCTTGGAACCATAAGCTCAAATAAACACTTCCTTCTATAAATTGCTTTGGTCAGTGTTTCTATCACAGCAACAGAAAAGTGAATAATACACCAGTCTCCCAAGTGCTGGTGTTATGGATGGCACGTTATCAGTCTAGGAGTACTGCTGGGTTAGTTTTCTCAGCCCATTAAAGAGTTAAAAGACAGGAAAAAAATCCCAGCCTAGCAGAAAGCAGTCATCAAGCAGGTGGTTTACTGAAAGATAAAGAACAACAATCACACACATAAAGAATAATACATACATTCACACACATACAAAAAAAGGTGAAGCTCTTCACAGTGGAGTGGGGACCCAGAACCTGAGAATCCAGCATCCTCCAGGGGGAGTCTGGACTTAAAGGTTTTAGTGTTTTCTCCTCCCCTAATTTTGGGTTGCTCAACTTAAACAAAGAAAAGAGATCCCATAGGCTTATGGCTTCAAATGATGAGGTGTCCAGGTCTATGTGACTCAGCAAGTCAGTTGAAGGGGCACTGCTGGAGTTAAAAATAAGGCATTCCTGCCAGAGAAGCAAGAAAGTATGGCATCTTCATTACTCCTTAGTCCCTTATAATATGATTGTAGGAATGCACTACCTTACTTGGTGGTGGATTGAAGAGAAACTTTATGCTATAGCTAGGAAATTTAGGATATATA
>NW_008358101.1:7551591-7555987 GCF_000622305.1 Nannospalax galili
TTAAAGTGGCTCATGTCATTTGATACACTGTCTGGTTTTATATTATCACAGAAGCAGATCTTTACATTTAAAGATTTTTATTATTGCCCTTAAAACAGTGAAAAATATAACTATAAAGTCCCAAAGATTGGTTATGAAATATCTTCATAATTACTTACTAAGTATGTACACAATAATGTATATTTAGAAAATAGAAATGTTTAATATAAAAGATTAAAATGTTTATAAAGGCATAGATGATAATATTTATATTTATAAAACATTGAAAATTGAAGGAGTAAAAAGGAAAAAGTAAGGTGAAATTAGAAGGGTTATTTCGGTTGCATTTTGCCTTTAAAATTATATACGTTAGCTAGGTGTGGTGCTGTACACCTTTAATTCCAACACTAGAGAAGCAGAGGCAGATGGATCTTGTGAGTTTGAAGTCAGCCTGGTCTATACGACAAGTTCTAGGCCAGCCAGTGTTACATAACGAAGACTGTCTCAAAAAGGAGTGTGTTAAAAAAAGGGGAGGTGGTTTAAAAAAAATAGGTATATTATCTTAATAGGAAAAAGAAATGACACATTTTGCAAAGGCTATTCATTCCAACTTATATTGAAATCATTTGAGAAAATACTTTGCCCTGGCACAACATGTATCAGATGCTGATAAATTACAGGTGTTTTTTGGTCAGTGTGCAGAGAACAAGAGAAGGCAGAGTCCTCAGCCCTAAATGGGACACCTACATCACATGCTCTCCTCTCAAGGCTTATTTTGGAAGAGGAGGCAGAAAGAATGTAGGAGACAGAGTTAGTAGTTGAATACAGGAAATTGTATTGTCTGGACACTACAGGGTAGTTGCACATTTGAACCCACAGCACTTGTAGCATGAAAGACAGGGGCACAACAAGGAAGGGGGAGATGGGCAGGAAGCCCCAGGCCTGGTTGAAGATCTATTGGCAATTGATAATACTGAGAAAGGGAGAGTCAGTTGTCCTTACGGGTGTGATGCCTGGTAAGCTGACCAGACTCCAAGGGATAGATCCACACCCAAGAGCATTTGGAAAACACAGATTGGGCTTAATAAGTCTTTTTAAAAATATAATAATAATTATAGAGGACATAAAATTGGGTAGAAAGATTAGGATGCAGTGGAGGAAGGAGGTCTATGATCAAAAAACATGGTATGAAAGACTTGAACCAATAAAAATATTTTTTAAAATTAAAGGTATTTTGCTGTCGTTGCTAATAATAGCTAATTATAATTATTTTTCTCTTGCCTTTCCTTTCACATCCTCCAACCATTTCTTTTTTTCATTTTCTTTTATTTATTTTTATGTGTGTGAGTGTTTTGCCTGCATGTGTGTAAGTGTATTTGTTCACTCATGTCATGCAAAGCCCACAGAGACCAGAAGAGAGTGTCAGATCCCCTGGAACTGGAGTTATGGATGGTTGTTAGCTGCCATGTGGGTCCTGGGAATTGAACCCAGGTCCTCTATAAGCACAGCCAGTGCTCTTAACTGCTGAGCCATCTCTCCAGCCCCTTACCATTTCTTTAGCGGCCTTATTCTTAGCATTGCAGGGACAGGGTGAGTATATGTTTGACTCATTGTTTCAATAATGTGGTTGTTGATAATACATGATTATCACTTTTTCTCCCTATATCTTGACTTTTGTTGCCCCCTTTAGGACCTGTTTCATTCTTCTTTTATGTTTTTTCCTGTTTATTTGGGGAACAGAACTTTGCTCTCACATCTAAGAACACAAATGTAACATTCAGCTATTTACTATGTTGTTTTATGTTCTCAAATAATTATGTCTGTACTGTGACTAGGGGGCATTCTGGACAGATCATAGTTCACCTCATTTATTTTCCTTTGGTGCATTGAATTAAAAAATAAATGATGTGAGGTGCAGGGAGGTTAGGTAATTGGTCTGAAATTAGAGAACTGGTTAACCACTGAGCTGTCTACAGGCAGTATGCTGTGTATGTAAACTGCTCCTGACTGTCAGTTCCTCTGTAATTTCCTAACCATATGATAGTGCTAATTAACTTTTTGCTTTCTAACAGAAAGCAAGTTTCCGTACCATGGAGTTTCTCTTCAGAGCAGACCCATCTACATTCAATATATACTAAAAAGAATAACAGCAAAGGCAAAATTCAAAAAGCAATGTGGGTAACATCAGAGCCAAATGCTAGAATGTAGACTATATTTAGCACCACCAAAATGGATTGATAGCAATTGCTGAATGCCAACTAAACGACGTGTTTTTCTCTTATTGCAACAATTGTTATATGACAAGGTCTGAATTCGTGGTGTTCTCCACAAACTCCAAGCTGCCTCATTCACCCTGTTAAACAGGACAGAAGCCAGGTGGTTGTATTGTGACCTCTATCACACTTTTTATTAAACCCAGTGTAAGACTTTGTCATTTTAATTCCAATAATCTCTTGCAACCATTCACTTCTTTGCCTTCATCCCTCTTGCCTCATCAATCTCAGACTCATTTTTTCCCACAAGGATTCCCATAGACCTCCAAACATCCACTCTACCATCCCATGATATAAGATCTGACCATCCTGCTGACAAGGTCACTTTTTGCCATTAGTATAAAGGGAACGTTCTTACATGGCTGTCAATCTTACTCTGTTTATTAGCCAACTCCTCTTCCTCTTGCTGGCTCTCAGCCCTAGGTACTCACTCTGCTCACCCCCCCACCCCCTGACTCCAGTTTGTACATATGTTGTTTTCCTGCCCAGGGTACAATGTGCTCACCCTTTTTCTCTGAGGACCTCCTACTCAGTTTTCAGATTTTGGTGCAATTTCCCATTTATTTATCAGCTAATTTGATTACTATCTTATTTTCATTTGACTATAGGCTCCAGTGTTTGCTCATAGCATAGAGAAGACATTCCATAACCTTTCATTGAATGAAGAAATCGATAAATGTGTATTTAATATTCTGCAAGTGTTACCTTTGCATATAAAACTAGCCTATGTTATCACCTGGTGCTTCTTGTTCATGATGTTGGCTGACATCCATTTTTTTAAAAGGCATTTGTTGTTTACCTTTAGAGAGTGCTAGAGAAAAATCATGTAACCCTGTGGGCTGTTGACCTCCAAATACCCACAACCACACATCAAGAGTTGAAGTGTGACACGGTCCTTCTTGACTCATGCTTGTTTGGCACACTCTCCCTTTCTCCACAGCAGCTCTTCAAAATCCAAATTGTTGCCTTCATCTTGCCTACTCTACCCAGTTGCTTTCCTCATCCTCAGTTGTAGGCATCTCACCTGAGAAAAGTGATGCCAACAAGTATGAAATACTCCATATACACACATCTGTTTGTCTTTATCACCCTCGTCGTAGACTAATCCATGCCCCTGTGTTCTCAGTCCCATGTCCCCTTATTCCCTTTAGGGTCTTGATTAATCAAGGCCTGTGTTTGGCTCTAATCCTCCAAAATATAAAATTATAAATAAATGCCACAAACAAAACATAGCATGAACAAAACCAGGAACCCGTGTTTGTAAAACGTCAGAAAATCAGATGTAATTATTCTGTATGTGTGGATGTTTGAATTTGACTAACAATATCTATGCCTGCAATGTTGGTTATATTTTCTCTCTCTTTGAGTTCTCTTTTCTTTCCTACTCTCTATTTTGAGTGATTCACTTAGTTCATGTTTCTCAGATACACCATAAAAATAAAATGTCCACAGCATTACCTTGCCTTTTTTTGTATGACTGTATTCTCTGTGTTTTCTCATGCAAGAGAAGAGCTCTCCTCCCCCGAAGTCCATTTTCTAAAAATTATTTATTTAATAAACACAAAATTAGAAGAAGTATTTCATGACAACAGCATTGTCAGATTCAATAACAACTTCCAGAGCTAAGATGCATCTGTTTCAAAATCGGCTGTAAACTTTTAGGTCTACAGTTGAATTAATACAGCTATGTAATATTGTACTCAGTATAAACCCTTTATGACACAAAATTATGAGGTTTTAACCTTTAAAAAAGATCTCCATTTCATTATTAAAATACAGTTTCATACAGAAAAATTCGTTTTTAATGCAATTGACACTAAGATGTTTGCACATGCGTTTCTAATCTCTATGTATCTGATTATTACTAGTCACAGTTGGTTACTTTCTGATCTCCTTGGCATCTGAGCATGGATATAAAGTCATCAGGTAGATTTCAATGGTAATGTGTTTCACATCTACTAATTATTAAGAAACAAATTTTTATGCTTTGAGGAGTTATTTATTTTTAATTTTTTAAAAATTTAATAACCACAGGATTAGAAGAAGCATTTCATTATAGCTTTAACATATTCAATAACAATTTCCAGAACAAAGATACATCCCTTTCAAAAGTGCCTGTAATTTTTAGGTTCACAGTTGAATTA
>NW_008358101.1:7556168-7557992 GCF_000622305.1 Nannospalax galili
TTTCTAGAGCACACACACAGCTCCTTCAAAAGTGGCTATAAAATGTTCACTGTTGAATCAATACAGTTATATAATATTGAACTCAGTATAAGTCCTGTAATACATAAAATTGAATAAATTTTTAACCCTCAAAAAAGATCTCCATTTCATTCTAAAATATACTGTTTCTTACAGAAAGACTCATTGTTTTTCTTACTAACACTGCAATGTTGGCACACGCATCTCTAATCTGTATGTATCTAATTATTACAAATCATAACTGTTTGCACTTGGATCCTTGGCACCTGTGTATGTCTATAAAGTTATCGAGTAGATTTCAATGGTAATGTTCATCACCTCTACTAATTAACATGACATAAACTTTTATGCTTCCTCCTCAAATATAATGCATTTTTTAATTCATTGATTTTTTTTGTGTGTATATCACACAGAACATCCCAAACCATCTTATTCAACTATACTCCCAATTCCCAGATGGCACCCTCCCATAGCCTCCCTTCCCCACTAGAGCCCTTATACTCTGTTATCCCTGCTTCTGTCTGTTGTGTTGTCAGAATCCCCAGCCATTCCCCACTACTTGTCCATCTGGTGAATCTAGTCAGCCTATCTAGAGGTCTTTGTTTTAGGAGGGTCAGCTGTTCCTCTTCTAGCAGCAATCAGTTGTCAATATTCCTTTAGATAAGACTGGGGTCTGCTGTTCATTTTCCCAGTTCTATGCTGGGTTACTGTCTGGGAGTTCCTTGGGCCACCAAGGCCAAAACCTCAAAGAAGGTATCTCCTATCTGGCATTGTTGCTTGTTATGTAGCCTTTAGCTATACATATGGACCCCTTTCATCTTTGGTTATACTTTCCTTTTGGGTGTTTAAGGCCATACAGTTGGCCCAGATAAACCAATTTATTTTTACTCTTAAGGTCATTTGAAGATTTGTTCCTCAGGGGTCACATGGGCTTGAGAGGAGCCCCTGGCTCCTTTCTTTTATGAGTTCCACCTATGTGACGACAAATCAAAGGTCCTGCTCGACCATGGCTGGCTTCGTGTGGAAGCATGGAGGAAATGTTTCCTCTGTATTGACCCTATTCTTTGTAGACTGGAGTCTGGTTCATGTCCATCTTGTGGGGTCTCCTCAGCCTCCTTGATCAAGAGGACAGGTGACCCACCACAATTACAAGACATTTTGGGAGATGCTCATAGTCCCCTGGAACTAGTCAACCTAGGAGGGCAAGGAGCAAAAACTGTCCTTTATGTCCCTCTGACCAGATTAGTATAGGCCTCAAAGTATGTCTGTTAAACATCCAAGAAGGTTAGTTCCACCCATCTGGTACTTTTAATTACTGTATATCATGTAGATAAACCTTGGGCAAAGACCAATTGTTCTCAGAGAAACCTTACCTAGACATATATTTCTTGATCTAGTATATATAATTTCTCAGTAGGTTGTTGGATTAATGTGGTTCCCTCTGGTTTTTAAAACTAGCTAGGCATTATTTATCTCTCCCATTGTCTAACCCTTCCATCATGGTTTCCCCAATTAAGGTGTCCCCATTATCCCCCTTTCTCCCTTAATAACATCCTTCTCCTACAGTCCTACCGCTCTTGAGCTCCTTCTTTCCCTTTATCCCTTAGGTTCCTTGTATATCCTTCCCTCCCTCCCTTAAACTAACCCAATTTTCACCCATATCTCCCTTATTAATACCTGTTTCCTACTGTTCTTCTCTTTCATGTTCTTTCTTTCCTTTACCTCCCAGGTTCCTTTCCATTGTCCTGGTTCCTGTAGTTATGTCTGGATACATACTCACTTATCAGGATTTGGTTCTAGGATCCA
>NW_008358101.1:7558314-7560261 GCF_000622305.1 Nannospalax galili
TTTAATTTGCATTTACCTAATCATTAGTGATGTTGAACATTTTTTAAGATGCTTCATAGCCATCTTTACTACTTCTTTTGAGAACTCTCTGTTCAGCTCCTTAGCCCATCTTTTAATAGGGTTACTTCTTGTCTTGATTCTCTGTTTTTTGAGTTCGTTATATATTCTGGATATTAAACCTCTCTCAGATGTGTCACCGGTGAAGATTTTCTCCCATTCTTTGGGTTTTCTGTTCACATCCCTGGTGCCTCCTTTGATGTACAGAAGTTTTTAGTTTGATGAGGTTGCATCTGTTGATTCTTGACCTTGTTTTCTGAGCAATTGATGTCTGGTTTAGAAAATCCTTTCCTACACCTATATATCTTGTAGGTTTTTGCCAATGTTTTCCTCTAACAGTTTCAGAGTTTTAAAGCTTTACATTGAGGTCTTTGATCCATTTGTAATAGACTTTTGTGCAAGGTGAAAGATAGGGATTTAGTTTCATTCTTCTACAGGTGGAGATCCAGTTTTGCCAGCACCATTTGCTGAACATGCTGTCTTTCCTCCAGTGAATATTCTCGGCCCCTTTGTCAAATATCAGGTGGCTGAAATTGCATTTACTCATATATGCGTCTTCAATTTTGTTCCATTGATCTATGGGTCTATTTTTGTGCCAGCACTGTTTTTTTTTTTTTTATGACTATAGCTCTGTAATACAGCTTAGAAATCTGGTATAGTAATCCTCCCAGTATTGCTCTTAGTTCTCAGGGCTGCTTTGGCTATCCGAGGTCTTTTGTGCTTCTATATGAATCTTAGGATGTTTTTTTTTTTCCAATTCTGTGAAAAAGTGTCATGGGGATTTTGACTGGCATTGCATTGAATCTATAAATGGCTTTTGGTAGGATGGTCATTTTCACAATATTATTCTTCCAATCCATGAGCATGGGAGGTCCTTCCATCTTTTGACGTCTTCCTTAATCTCTTTCGTTAAAGATTTAAAATTTTCATTGTAGAGGTTTTTAATGCCTTTGGTCAGGTTTATTCTGAGATTTTTTTTTTCAGCTATTGTGAAGGGGAGTGTTTCCGTGTGCTCTTTCTCTGATTGCTTTTATTGGTATATAGAAAGGCTACAGACTTTTGTAGGTTAATTTTGTAACCCGCCACTTTACTGAACATGTTAATAGTTTCTAGGAGTTTTCTCATGGAATTTTTGGCATCACTTAGATATATCATCTGCAAAAATGAATAATTTTATCTCTTTTCCAATTATTACTCCTTTAATTTCTTACTCTTGTCTTATTGCTCTTGCAAGATTTTCATGCACTATATTAAAGATAAGTAGAGAAAGTGCACAGCCTTGTCTGGTTCCTGATTTCAATGGGAATGCTTCCAGTTTTTTTCCATTTAGAATGATGTTGGCTGTGGGTTTATTATATATGGCTTTAATTATGTTAAGGTTTGTTCCCTCCAGTCCAATTAACTCTAGAACTTTGAACATAAATGCATGTTGAATTTTGTCAAAAGCCTTCTCTGCCTCTATTGAGATGACCATGTTATTTTTGTCTTTGAGTCCATTTATGTGATTAATGACATTTATTGACTTGCGTATATTGAACCAGCCCTGCATCTCGGGAATAAAGAAAAAAACCATTTTTTAACTGCATTAAAATTTAAAACTGCTGTGCAGATTTCCCCTGTTGTTTCAACTTGGCTTATTGAGTTTTGCACTTCCTTCTTGATTTCTGCATGAATTTTCTTCAATGTTTCTGTCTCTTTTGTGAATTCATTCAGAAGTTTATCCCTATCTTCTTTAAGTTCTTTGATTTGTTTGTTCATGTGTTCTTTAAATTCATTGAATTCCTTGATGATGTTTATGATTGTTCTTTTAAAGTCAGTGTCCTGGGTTATCTCTAGGGGGTTCTCTTTGTAGAACTCTGCTACAGAATTGGTGGAGTTTGGTGGGGACAT
>NW_008358101.1:7560274-7563096 GCF_000622305.1 Nannospalax galili
TATGGGTCTGTTTAAGCTGTTAATCTCTTCTTGGTTTAGTTTTGGTGGTTCCCATGCCTTTAGATATGCATCCATTTCTTTTAGGTTTTTGAATTTGGTAGCATATAAGTTCTTAAAGTATTCCCTTATAATGTTCTGTATCTTTCTGGTTGTCCAT
This sequence comes from Nannospalax galili, assembly GCF_000622305.1. Taxonomy (NCBI): domain Eukaryota; kingdom Metazoa; phylum Chordata; class Mammalia; order Rodentia; family Spalacidae; genus Nannospalax; species Nannospalax galili. The sequence continues at coordinate 7,560,432 of NW_008358101.1, forward strand.
TGTGATGTTTTACATTTCATTCCTGATTTTGTTATTTTGGAGGTGCTCTTTCTTTTGGTTAACTGGGCTAGCAGTCTGTCAATCTTTTTTATCTTTTCAAAGAACCAGCTCTTGGATTCATTGATTCTCTGTATTGTTTTCTTTGTTTCGATTTCATTAATTTCTGCCCTGATTTTTGTTCTTTCTTTTTGTCTGCTGGGTTTGGCTATCATTTATTGTTGCTTTTCAAGTGTCTTGAGTTGCAATGTGAAGTCATTTATTTGTGTTCTTTCCGATTTTTTGGTGTAGGCACTTAGAGCTAAACTTCCCTCTAAGGACAGCTTTCAAAGTATTGTCCTTTTCATTTAGTTCCAGGGGTACTTTTATTTCTGTCTTAATTTCTCTTTTGACCCATTCATCATTTAGGAGTCTGTTGTTTAATCTCCATGTGTTCATGTGGTGATTAGGGCTTCTTCTGATGTTGATTGTAAGCTTTATTGCATTGTGGTCTGATAGAATGCGTGAAATTATTTCAACCTTTTGTATTTGTTGAGGTTTGTTTTGTGTCCCACTATGTGGTCGATTTTGGAGAAGGATTGATGGGGTGCTGAGTAGAAAGTTTGTCCTTTGGTGCTTGGGTGAAATACTCGGTAAATGTCTGTTAAGTCCATTGATATATGGTATTGTTTAATTTAGATGTCTCCCTGTTAACTCTCTGCCCTCTTGACCTATCTAATGGAGACAGTGGGGTATTGAAATCCCCTACTATTAATGAATTGGGATTAATCTGGGTCTTAAAGTCCTCTAGTATTGTTTTTATGAAGTTGGGTGCACCAGAGTTTGGTGCATATATGTTGATGACTGTAATACCTTCTTGATTGATTGTTCCTTTGATCAAAATGAAATAGCCCTCTTTGTCGTCTGATTATTTTTATTTTAAAGTCTATTTTGTAACATATTAGAATTGCAATGCCTGCTTTTCTCTTAATACCATTTGCTTGGTATATTTTTTTCCAACCTATCTTCCTTCAGTTCTTTGATTTCTTTGAGTGTTCTTTAAATTCACAGAATTCTTTTATCATGTTTATAATTGTTCTTTTGAGTTCCATGTCCTGCTTTATCTCTAGGGGTTTCTCACTGTACTCCTCCAGAGGACTATTGGTATTTGGTGGGGATATGTTATTTTGGTTTTTCATGTTATAATTTTTTTCTGTGATGTTGACATGTGAATTTTTTTCTAGTTTCTGATCTTTGTGTGAGACTCAAGCCTTCAAGTTTAGGTCTACTTTTTGTGAACTTTATGTGTCTTTGTGGTTTACTTTTGGGGCATGAAAAGCTGGTTCATCTAAGTTTCTGGTTCTCTCTTGTGATTTTATATTGGAGTGGCCAGATTGCTTTTGTCTTCAGGAGTTCCCACAGAGGCCAAAATCAGATGAAGATCACATGCTGTCCGTTTATCCTAAGGTTTGGATCTCTCCAGGAAAGATTTTGGCCTCAGGATTTAGTGGTTGGACTGGCCTGGGAGCAGGGCCCAGGAAAGATGCTGGTCTTGGGCAGCTGGTGGCCATGACACTCAGACATGCAAAGGGAGATGGGGGCGGGAAGAGGCCCCAAGGGCTTCTGGGGACTACACTGAGGAACTGGGTTGGTCTGGACCCAAAGTATCAGGAAACCAAAAGGTCTGTCCAAGTGCCCAGGAAAGAGTCTGTCAGGTTGTGCAGCCCAGGGAAGCAGAGGAAGGTGGGGCCAGTACCAGACCCAGAGGGCTCCTAGGGACCTCAAGATATACTGGGTCCTTCTGGATGCAAGGTATCAGGAAGCAGTGGTGACCCCAGGTAGAAAGGTCAGCCCCAGTGTCTAGGAAACAGGCTGGCAGTCCGTGCAGCCCAGGGAAGTAACCCCCCACATCCATTTGCAAAAAAAGAAAAAACAAAAACAAAAACAAAAAACAAAACAAAACAAACTAAACAAACAAACCATAAAAATAAACCTCAACCCTTCCCCCTCAAAAACATGGCTTTCCGTTAAAATATAACTTTTCAGAAATGTCTTTATTTAACAATTTCCCTGAAATAATTATATCCATAATATGGCCAGTTTTTTTAGTAAATTCTCTCATTTTAAAGAAAAACAGCAGCAGGGGCTGGAGAGTTGGCTCAGCGGTTAAGAACACTGACTGTTCTTGCAGAGGCTAACAACCACCCTAGGGCTCAGGGGATCTGATGCCCTCTTCTGACCTTTGTTGATATTGCATGACAAGAATGTACTTACACACATACAGGTAATACACTCATACGCATAAAATAAAAATAAAATATTTTTTTAAAAAAAAAGAAAAACAGCACTTTCTAAAAAGTGTTCAACATTGTTAGTAATTAGGGAAATGCTAATTAAAACCACCTTAAGATTTCCCCTACCCCAGCCAGACTGGCTAAGATCAAGAGAACAAATGATACTAAATGTTGGAGAGGATGTGGAGAATGGGGAACACCCATTCACCGCTGGTGGGATTACAAACTCATGCAACCCCTATGGAAAGCAGTGTGGAGAATTCTTAAACTAAAAATGAACCTACCATATGACCCAGTTATACCACCCCTTGGCATATTCCCAAAGGACTCATCCTATTGTAGAGACACTTGTACAACCATGTTTGTTGCTGCTCTTTTCACAATAGCTAAGAGAT
>NW_008358101.1:7563144-7584418 GCF_000622305.1 Nannospalax galili
TATTTACAAAATGGAGCTCTATTCAGCAGTAAAGAAAGATGAAATAATGAACTTTGAAGGTAAATGGATGGATCTAGAAACTTTTATACTTACTGAGGCAACACAGACTCAGAAAAACAAAAGACATATGTTCTCTCTCATTTTTGGATCCTAGCACCAAATCTTTATAATAGATGGAATCCCATTGAAATGGGCCAACAGCCCATGGAAAACAGATGATGCAGAGATCTGAAAGTTCAGTGCTTTGCCACAGTGGGAGGAAGACCATCCCATACCTATCACTCCTTCGAAAGCTCAGGGATTTTTGCAGAAGAGGTTGGTGGAAAGAATGTAAGAGCTGGAGGAAGGGGTGGAGTGTTAACTAGAAGTGTCCTTTGACCACTATGATGACGAGCTATAGTCATACCTCCTTCCCATCCTCATCAAAGAGTCAATGGGGGTGTCTGTTACCCCTTCCATGCAATATGTTGACCTCAGCTGCATGTGGGGGAGGGGCTAAGGATATATAAGCTGAGAACGCCATGAGGTCCCTCTCGTCATTTTGTGAGGCTGTGGGGAAGTCACAGGATCTAGATTTGAGGGTGGACTTTCCAGCCCAGCCAAAAATGGGGGGCTGCCCACTCTTCTGTAAATAAACCCACACCCTATGTTCTGTTAAAAAACTCAATAAACTCATTAGGATTTAAAAAAAAAAAAAGGACAGAGCTAATGGAAACTTTAATTTTTCCACTGAAGTTGACCCCATGTTAACAAATCCTTTTTCTTTGATTTCTTATTCCTGTTCCCCACAAACTTCATTTTATACATATTTTTATGTAACCTGCTTCAAGTTATTTCAGAAAAAATGTGTTAAAAGTTGCCTCTCTCTGGAATAAAATAATAAATAAATAAATAAATAAAAGTAAATAATTAAATAAAAAAGGAAAATAGCAGTAAACTCTTTTGAGCTGATCTTTCCCTCCATAGAAATAGTTCTTGTTGGGGCCACTCCCACTCTCTGCCTTGCTTAAGTCAATGATCTCTTCTGTCATTCATGTCAATAACCTACTAAGGGCTACTCCCTTTTTCTCAAGAGTGTGTTCAGTTGCCTTCCAACACACCTGTCTCAGTGTTTCTCTTACTCTGGCCTCAGAAACTGCCTTTTAGTGCTTCTTCACTTAGCAAATGACTATTTGATTCTTGAATCATTTAGGCCCCAACCATGTTTTCCCTGACTTCTGCCTCACCACACCCTACATTTAGTCCATCAATATTTTTTAGCTGTACTTCCAAAGTACCTCTACAAGTGGATCCCTCTGACCACTTTCACATTATCTCTCATCTGGATTATTGAAATAATTCTTAGGTGGTCTCCTACTTTTATCAGTACTCCTCCCACTCCAATACACACACACCATACACACACACACACACACACACACACACACACACATCACCACACCACACACACACACACACACACACATCACCACACCACACATACAACACACAACACACATACACCAAACACACCTGTAACTAAAATTCCTTCTGGGAGGAGCAAAGGATATCTGGCCCCCTCTTCCCTTGATCTCTATGAAAAACTGAGATCTGATTTTGCCTGTAGTCTGAGAAACCAGTGAGTTTATTGGGCTTCCTTGTAGAGCAATAGATGAGGGTTTACTTACAAGAGTGTGCGTGCTCCTCTCCTAAGGTGGCACTGGAAAGTCTCCACCCAGGCATGCATTGTGACTTCCTCACAACCTCACAAAATGGTGAGAGACCATCCCTGTGGCTTCCTCAGCTTATATACGCTTAGCCCCTTCCCCTTTTGGCAACTAGGGCTGACTGGTTGGTTGGGAGGTGTGACTGACTATCCTTGCCCCTCCTTTCTTGCTGAGCATAACAGTCGACAAACTTAGTTGTGATGATCCTAGGCAAGCAGGTGCAACTAAACTTGGGAAGATGGCATCTGTTCATGGTCTGCCTGGTGGAGGATATTCCTATGCAACAACGCCACACATACAACACACACAACACAATGCACATACAACATATATACAACACACATATACCACAATACAACACACACACACCACATATACAACACACACAACACAATATACCGTGCGTGCACATGCCACACATACACCATACACACAACACACATATACAAAACATGGACCATACAACATACACACAAAGCACACACATACCATCTATTTTTCACAAAATTTTTCACTGATTAAAAAGAATATAGAATGCATAATGCACAATAAACCCCCCCCCCCCCCAATACACACACACCCCCCACACACACACACACACACACACACACACACACATCACCCCACCACACACACACACACACACACACATCACCACACCACACATACAACACACAACACACATACACCAAACACACCTGTAACTAAAATTCCTTCTGGGAGGAGCAAAGGATATCTGGCCCCCTCTTCCCTTGATCTCTATGAAAAACTGAGATCTGATTTTGCCTGTAGTCTGAGAAACCAGTGAGTTTATTGGGCTTCCTTGTAGAGCAATAGATGAGGGTTTACTTACAAGAGTGTGCGTGCTCCTCTCCTAAGGTGGCACTGGAAAGTCTCCACCCAGGCATGCATTGTGACTTCCTCACAACCTCACAAAATGGTGAGAGACCATCCCTGTGGCTTCCTCAGCTTATATACGCTTAGCCCCTTCCCCTTTTGGCAACTAGGGCTGACTGGTTGGTTGGGAGGTGTGACTGACTATCCTTGCCCCTCCTTTCTTGCTGAGCATAACAGTCGACAAACTTAGTTGTGATGATCCTAGGCAAGCAGGTGCAACTAAACTTGGGAAGATGGCATCTGTTCATGGTCTGCCTGGTGGAGGATATTCCTATGCAACAACGCCACACATACAACACACACAACACAATGCACATACAACATATATACAACACACATATACCACAATACAACACACACACACCACATATACAACACACACAACACAATATACCGTGCGTGCACATGCCACACATACACCATACACACAACACACATATACAAAACATGGACCATACAACATACACACAAAGCACACACATACCATCTATTTTTCACAAAATTTTTCACTGATTAAAAAGAATATAGAATGCATAATGCACAATTTGAAAATAATAATAAAACATGTAGCATATTTTTGATGATTTTGGCCAAAACCTTTATCTGCTTAGAATTTTCAGGCTTCTAATTAGTTATCAGAAACCCAATTAAATTAGAGTCATAATAGACAGTGAGGTTATCTAAAACAATGTCTTTTTTAAGATCCATTTTATTTGGGCATATGTGTTTGTGTGTACATGTGTGCATGTGTGCAGTTGCCCACGGAGGTCAGAAGAGGGCATTAGATCACCTGATCTGTCATTACAGGCTGTTGTGAGCTACCTAATGTGGATGCTGAGACTCAAACTTGGGTCCTATGTTTGAGCAGCAAGTGTTGTTTACCACTGAGCCATATCTCCAGCCCCTAAAGCCATGTCTTTATACAAAATAATTTCCCAAATTATAGGCCACAGAAATTTTGACCTCAAATCATAGGAGGGGCCTTCATAAAAGATATAGACCCCTGGTCCCTCTACAGATCCATGGAGTCACAATCTCTGATATTAAGGAACCACAAATATACCCTTAATTTTAAGTGTCTACTGAATTTAGGAACCACAAATATACCCTTAATTTTAAGTGTTTACTGAATTTTAAAGCACAGCTTTTTTTTTCTCAACCTCTGCTAGAAATCTAGCCTCTATTTGAAACACTGTGGTCACCAGGAACTTATACCAGAGAGATCATTTTAAACATGCTAACATGTCTACCACCTGTCTCTCCTTTTCTCCTAGGCTTTCAGATACTTTTTCTATGATTTGGGTCTCAATTATCCTTCAAAGGCTATGTGTTGAAGGCCGTGTTATCAGCCTATGGAAGTTTCAGGAACTGGTAGAACTTTTAGGAGATAGTACCTACTGGAAGAATGTCAGGTCATTAGGCATGTGTGTTGAAGAAGGCATTGGACCCTGCTATTTTCTTTCTGCCTCCCATCAGCTATGAGGTGAGCAACTTTTTTCAATTCTGTGTTCCCAATAATGTATTGCCTCACAGAAGCCCATAGCATCAGAACCAGCTGACTGTGGAACCATCTTTAAGTTGACTTTATCAGGCATTTGTCACAGTGACAGAATGCTCATCAACACAGATTTCCATGGGAAAAGTCTGTCTGTGTTATTTCTGCATTTGTGTGCATTTGGTTCTTGCTACTTCTCTTCAATTTTCTTCCTCCATATTCTTAGTGGCCTCTATCTCTAATGTGGCAGTTTCTCAATACCACATCCATGATCTTCGATAGCTAACACATACAAAAAAAAAACAACTCCCACTCTTAGCCCAAGACCAGCATGTCGTATCGGCTTTATTATTTCCCATGAAACAGTGACTGTCCTATTTCACTCCAAGAAGACTAGCTTTCTAAAAAAGAGTCAGCTTTATTTGCTCTCTGGGATCATCTGTAGCACTTACACATTCATATTGCACATCCAGCATGCCAGGATCAGGCAGAGGAAGAACTCTAATTCAAAGATCCGATGCAAGATGACAGCAGAGGGTATACCAGAGCATGCCCCCAGGAAGAAAACAAGGTGATCACTGCAGACTTAACATGAAAAGAACATAGGGCCAGTGAGGTAACCCAGTTGGTATAGGCATTTGCTACATAAGCCTGGTGACCTGAGTTCAGTGGTCCAGGTGTTTTCTGTGCCTTAGTTACTTCTTGTTGGGGGTCGGGAGCAGCTGCAACTGGAATGCTTATGCTATTTGTTTCTATTATTTTAACTTAAACTTGTGCATGGGAGGTTAAAGGAACAATGTAGCAATTCTGCTGCTAATCCATCAATGCTTCTTTTCTAAAATATTCTTAAGATTATTTTATGTATATGAGTGTATTGCCTGTACGTATGTAAGCATACCCATGTCATGCAATGCCCGTGGAAGTCAGAAGAGGGCGTTGAACTCACTGGAACTGGAGTTATGGATGTTTGTTATCTGCCATGTGGATGCTGGGAACAGAACTTGGATCCTCTGTAAGAGTAGCCAGTGCCCTTTACCACTGACCCATCTCTCCAGCCCCCATCAATGCTTCATTTCCTCTAACTTTACTGCATGTGGAATCCCAGAATTTGGACTTCTCTTTCTGACATGAAGAGAAAATCTGTCAATGAAGCATGGCTTCTGCTAGTTCTTCATGGTCATGCCTGTAATTCTGTGTTCATTCTTCCTTCTTGAGTGGCCTTGGCCAACTGGCTGACTGCCTCACAATTTTGCGCACATAGGCACCTCACTCTGCTTCCCCAGTTTCCTGCTGGCAGACCCTACTGTGGAAGAATACAGACGCCATACCTGTCACATCAGTGCTTACCCTAAGTTGGGTATCAAATATTGTGCAAGTGCTGTTCTGTTCATCCCCCAAACACATCCTTTTCTCACAAAGACATCTCAGTCTTTGCAATCCTCTTCAAGGTCCACATCTGCTCCATCTCTAATGACATCATTTTCTCCTTTGATTTAGTGGATAAAGACCATCATTTCCTTGATTTATTTTTTCTGTCCTGGAAAAGTCTCAAAACTTACCTTCTTACAAATAAAAAACTATGCCTTCTAACGTGAGGGTCAGCATCCAAAGGTTAAACCCTTCTCTGCTGGGGTGATCTGTTGGGTGTCAGAGTTTTGACATGTGTTTCCATTTAATTTGAAAGCCCCACTCCCAAGGAATGAAATAGAAAAAACAACAAGAAGGCATTCAATATTGGAATTCTAATAGCCAGGGCCTAGAGAGAATGTTCAGCTGTTGAGAGCACTAACTAGTCTTGCAGAGGACCCAGGTTCAGTTCGGAGCACCGATATGGCAGCTAACAACCTTCCTAATTCCAGTTCCAGGGGATCTGATGCCCTCTTTTGACCTCCAGGGGCATTGCATGACATGGGTGCACTTACATACATGCAGGCAAAACATTCATACACATAAAATAAAAATAATAAAATATTTAAAAATTCTAATAACAATTAGGAACTATTTTAATGCATTTGTACACATGAAATAAATTTTCTATGTAGCTATATCTTGCAACTACTAAGTCATGTGCTGAAACTACAGTATCTTAGAATCATCATCTAATCTAGGCTCCCCAACGCCTCTCTGGTGAGGTTTTTATAATCCAGTGTTATCACTGAGGTGTCTGGGTTCTAAAGAAGGTAGATTATTTCTCAAGGCCACATGGAAAGTAACTCATGAAGACAAGCCACAGGACTCCAAGTACAGGCAGTAAGTACACTTTCATTACATGGTGAGAAGGTACTTCTGCTCAGGTTTTAAACATTTTATTAAATTTACAGAAAGGTACACCTGTCAGACATGTTTACCACACTGACTTTACTTAAACTGATCATATCCAGACAACCAATCCCAGATCCAAAATAGAGAATTTTATGAAGCTCAAGTTATTCTTACTGTAAAGGATAAGCACTATTCTTAAAACCTTTTTTATTTCATTTATCTGTCTCTTTTTCTCCCTCTGTATATGTGTGTATGTGTGTGTGTGTGCGTGTGTGTATGCATGCATGCACATACCATAGCATGTGTATAGATATGAGCAGACAACTTGTGAGAGTCTGTTCTCTCCTTAACACCTTGCAGGACCCAGTAATTGAACATAGGTTATCAGAATTAACAGCAATTGCCTTTTTCTGCTTAGCCAACTTTTGGCCCCTGAACACTCTCTTGATGTTTAATAACATATTTTTCCTGTTTATTTTTGATAAATGGATTTATGGTGTGATCTCATTTGGTTTCACTTCTTTTGCTTATTAAGCTTGTGAGGTAAATCTGTATGGCTGTATGTAGTCACTGATCACTTATTTCCATTTAAAATAGTTGAAAGAGGTTTTATTTTTATTTTTTCATTTGTTTTGGTTTTTCAGACAGGGTCTCCATATTCCCCTAGCTTGCCTGGCAGTCACTATGTAGACCAGGCTGGCCTGAACCTCACAGAGGCAGAGATCAGTCTGTCTCTGTCTCTGGAGTGATGGAATTAAAGACATGTGTTATCACACCTGAATAGAACAAGGTTTTATTTTTACTTTTTACTTTTACATTAGATAAAGATACTGCTAAGAGTTTTCTCTCCCCAACACAGGAAAACTTGATGTTCAAATAGAGATTCCCAAAATATTATCATGTAAGTAGATATAAGAAAGTATTTAAAGGTGAAAGCAGATTTTGCCAAGCTATTAAAGACACTGTGAATTTATAACAGTTCTGAGGGGAATTTTAAAAGATTATAATCACTTGGTTTTTGCCATCTAATACATGTACCTTGTTTAGTGAGAATTGTTCATTTGCTTTTGAAAACATCTTCATATTTACAGTGATTCATACGTAATAGAATGGCAAATACCAGAAGCAAAATTCATCATAAATATTTATATGTTGAAGTAAATCTCACATCCATATTTTAAAAGATTATTTAAAAATAAGAATAATAAAGATTGGCATATATGATATACTGTTGTTTAAATTCTATAATCCAAATGACTTTGAATTCATTTAGTTTTTTTCCTCTTTCTTTAAAAGTTTCTTCAAATAGCTCTTCCATTATCCAAATATGAACTTGGGGGAACATAGTTTTATATGTCATCAGCAATGAAAATTTTCTTTCATTTAGATGGTTTTCACTCTAAACTTTTCATAATACTACTGTTGCCCTGTGCTTTTCCCATAAATTACAGAAACAGACCTTCCATTCTGTCATTGAAATATAGATAGCTCTTTTCCCTTAAACATAAGCTGAGACACAGAAAATACATGTCACATGATAATTGTTATTTTAATGTAAGATCTGCAGTAGTTGCCTTGTTTTCCTTCAAGGAATCTGCACTGACTCTTTCTCCTGGTCCCATCCACAGCTGGGCCTGAGAGCTGGTTTCCAGGAAGGTCAGTCCAGGCTTCCCTACATTCTTCTCTGGTCTTGCATTGGTTCTTTGAGGTTGGAAAGCTCACCCTCTCCACAACCTACTCTGCCTAACCCAACTTACTTTTCTCACCTCAGATTCACTCCCAGTATCTGTGTAGGTGTGATGAAAACAGGAGGCACGAACTTTTCAAGCAGCAGTTCTGAGGATGCCCTTGTGGAGGCCCGAAGTGACAGAGGAGTGTTGCTTCCTCCTCCTTTGTCTCCTCAATGGACACTCCTGTCTAAAGAGTGCCTACATGACTGAAACTGAGGGAAGATACCTGGACACCTGGTTGGGCCTCCCCATACCTCACCCCAGTTTTTGACATAAGTCTTTAAAAATGTCACAGACTGACAGCTCAATGGTACCCTATTTCCTAGGACGCTTCCTGTTACATAGGAGCTCTGTTCACTCTCTCCTTCCCTCCATCTTTCTTTCCCTCCCTCCTTCCCTCCCTCCTCTCCTCCCTTCCTTCCTTTCCTTCCTTTCTCTCTCCCTCCCTCCTTCCCTTCCTCCCTCCCTTCTTCCCTCCTCCCTTTCCTAAGCTCCCACCTCTGAATCAATAATAAACTTCTCTTTATAACCTCATCCTCTGTGGTCTGTGAATTTTATTCTTTGAATTCATGAGACAAGACCCCAGAAACCATCCCAGAAGTGCAGGATGGCTTTGGTGGCTATCAGCTTCCCAAGACTCTAGCTCCCCAGGAAAGGCTTCCTCATTTTCAAAGATACTGATATTCAGGCATCAATTGGACTTCCTCCTATTGTCTCGGTTCTGTGATAGGATCCCCCTTCACCACACACTTGGTTCCTCTCAGGACCTTCCCAGGAATGTTTCTGCCCTGCTCTCAATGTAAACCAAGGCTGCATCCCATATCTGTGTCTCCTCTGTGAGCTCTTGGACCCTAGTCATCTGTGTGGACATCTTGTACACCTTGCTGCACCAAGCTGCTTGGCACTCTTCACCTCTAATTCCTGGCTCATCCTGAATTTTCTACATGCTATGGCCTAAGTTTGAGATGAAGAGAGATAGGGAGTTTGTGTGGTCTTGTGAGGCCAGTGCCTATGAATAGGATTTCTCTAGGTCAATTAGTGGTCAATTAGTCGTCACCTGTCTTTCTAATGAACACAGAGTTCTAAACAGCAGTTAATTAATTCATTGGGTATCTTGTTGAATCTCATTTTATTTTATTTTATTATTTTATTTTATTTTATTTTATTTATTTTGAGACAAGGTCTCCCTGCAGTCCCAGGTGGCCCAGATCTCATGGAGATCCTCCTGCCTCTGCCTCCCAAGTACTGGGATTAAAGACATACTCCACCACACCTGGTTACTTTTAGTTTTATAAAGTAATAGATAGTTAATACATTGAGTCCATTATTTAACTACAGTATCATCATGAAGTAAAGAAGTCCATAGTGAATAAACATACTTTTACAGTTATTCAGCCAATCATTATCAATTTAAAGATACAGTGGAAATATTCAATAATATCTTTGATATGGCCAAAATAAATTCTAAAGTCTGAATTCCTTCCACAGAATAGTGGTTAATGGTACTACAAAAGGGAAATGGCCTTTGAAAATTAATTCTTCAGTATATGTAATTTAAAAATTGAGTGTTTATAGTATCATAAACACATTCTACCCTTAAAATATAGTGGAATGAGATACACAGGCTTTTGAAAATAACACACATTATGAAAGATGGGCTTAAGAGATAACGTGGTGGAAGCACAAAATTCACAGGAAGTAACTGGTTAAGGAGAAGGCCAGTGGTGGGGTCTTAGTGATGAAACACCGTCTTAAATTGTGCCTTGAAGCACAGATAGAATTCTAGCAGGCACAAAGAAAGTAAATGGACAGTCCAGCCACAGAACACCAAATATAAAGGCAGTGTAAAGTCTGGTGAAAGAATTTCAGTGCCTAAAATATTAGCACAAGTGGTTTCGGAGAACGGTGCCTACAGTAGATAGACACCCCCTTTACCATATGAACAACTGACAGGAAACTTTCTTTAAAGAATTCACTAGGTGGCACTCTTTCTTCTTTGGCAGTGGTTTCACAGTGTCAGAATATTTGGAATTGTTGCTGAGTTTTTGATTTTCCCAGATACATGATGTCAGTAGTTGCAATCTGAGACAGCATTGAGTTTCTCTCACTGTGAATGAGTCAGGTTATGCTGGGAATGCAGATTCTTGAGGGACATGCAGAATTATTCAGATTCCTGAAGGTATGATAATCTGGAATTCTTTCAGCCTTGAGAAATTTTTGTCTTTCTTTATAATTCTTCCATTTAATTAAAAAAATTCCTGCCCTTAGGGAATGCTAGTGATTTTTTTTATATTTTTTCATTGAAATTCATCTACTAACTAGGCTCAAATCTATACAATATAAAATATGATGGGCAATTATTTTTTACCAATAAATAACTAGTAAAAATTACAATTAATTCAGTCTTTGAGAAACCGTTGAAATATATAAAATTCAAAAATAATATAGTAGATGCTGAATATGTGGTAATTTCAAAATATACATTTTCTCAAATCAATTCATCAAGAATTATATTTGTCATTGATTTTGACATCCCTGGAGAGAGATTGGCAGGTATTTGAATAACATGTGCAGTGAACTGACAATTTAAATCCAAAAATCTCCGGAATAATTATACTTCCAATTATCCCTGATAGTGCTGCGAATCACATTTTGTTGTTGCTGCTCCTTAATGAAACAAGAGATATTGTCCCGGTGCACCCATTTCACTTTCTTTTTCTTCTTTTTAATTTTTAATTGTAATTATTTAAGGAAAACATTTAAAATATTTTAATAAGAATTCACATGTTAGCAAGGTTGTTGGTTTTTCTAGAATTCTAATAAGAGGATGACGGCAAATTTCCCTGAGTTCAATATTAGTATTTTCAAAGAAGATTAAAAATAAAGCTAAGAAAGACAAATAAAATCTTAATGGGCATCTGAGCGCAGTATTTCTATGTATTTCATGTGTGATCATGGTCTGTTCATTATATGTAGCATAATGTAATGTAAAAGAAAAAGAAATGAGCAAATAATGAATTATATCATGGACTGGCCCTGAACTGTATGAGTGAAGAAAGCTAGGTGAGCACAAGCACAAGGCAACACGGGGCCTTATTTCTCTCTGCTCATGACTGGTTAAGATGTCACTAGCTGTTTGAGTCTCTGCCTTACCTGAAATTGTAAGTGAAACAAACTCTTCCTCCCCTACATTGATTTTAGTTAGGGAACGAGTCACAGTAACAGAAATGAAGCTGGACTAGCATCTAACCTTATTTGTGAGCTTCAGCCCAGTACATTAAATAAGTTTTTGCCCGGAAGTCTCTTTAGTAGTACATGGAATTGCCTTCAGCATTTTCCTGTCCTAACCTGCCTCTCCTCTGTTGTCCACACCTCAGTTACAGATTATACATATTCAAGTCAAAAACTCCACCATTTCTTTTATATCCCTCACCCAGTCATCTTTAGGTATTAATAATTCCATCTCCCAAACTTTTCTCTGTCCGTGTTATGCCTCATCAGTTCAGTTGCCTCTGCCTTAATCCCCCAGCATTCAAGTCAATCTGTGATTCATCTGCAATCAGGGCTACTTTGATGACATACCATTATCTTAGGAAAAATCTCAGTATTTTGTTGGTTTAAAGGATCTTATGTCTTCAGTCTACTTCTCTTTCTCTTCTCAGTTTAGACTTCTAGGATGATAAACTTCTCAGCTCCTATGTGCTAACTCTGTCTTGATTCTCATCTCCACACATGCCAATTCCCTTGCCTCAGATCTGACAGAATCCTACTTATTCTTCAGATGAAAACTTAAAGATAATGTCTTCATGTATGTGTGCCTGGTCTTCAAGACATTTTCTCCACTTAACCTGTTCCCTGAATTAAGTTTATAATATTAATATCTACACTGTGCATGACATATCTCTAGATCTTTGCACAGTAGATGGTACTAAGGGAAAGAAAAATAAAGGTTAGCCAATTGCATTATTCTCCTTACCAATCAGCAACATTAACATTTTCATGTATCTTTTACTGTATTTTTAAGCTTTTGAAAGCAGAGGCCAGAGTTTCCATTGTTAATAAAGTTCTGCCACAACGCCATTGAATGAATGAATGAATGAATGAATGAATGAGCAACTGTTGCCTATGTTCCTCCCCTGTACTAAGAGCTAGGATGGGATACTTAAATGCCATCAGGGCATTTTATTCTGGTGGAAGTAGAGTCTTGAGACGCTAAAGTGGTTCATGCGCATGACTGTATAGGCAGCAAATATATAAAACTAGAGCATAAATGACAATGTGCATGTTGATAGGTGGTTTTTATTCTGCCTCTGAGGAAAGATAGATGGAGAAAATGGAGAGAAAAGGGAAGGCTTGCACTGACTAGGTAAGAGCAAGAGCTTGGGGGCAGAACTGAAAAACAGATATGAGGATAGAAGCTTCAGGACAGACACAGGAAAAAAAGACAAGTACACGAAAAGAAAAATGGTGTGAAGAGGGGATTCTATGGGGCTGTTGATTGCAGACTTGTTAACTGAGGAGCACAAACAATGCATCTATGGTCTATCTATCTGTTTATCTATCTATCCATCTATCTATCTATCTATCTATCTATCTATCTATCATCTATCATCTATCTATCATCTATCTGTCTATCATCTATCATCTATCTATTGTCTATCATCTATCTGTCTATCTATCAACCTATCTATCATCTATCTATTATCTATCATCTGTCTATTATCTATCATCTATCTATCATCTACCTATCATCTATCATCATCTAGCATCTAGCATCTCTCCATCATCTATCTATATCTGTCTATCATCTCTCCATCATCTATCTATATCTGTCTATCATCTATCTATCTATCTATCTATCTATCTATTTTCTATATCTATCTATCTATCATCTATCTGTCTATCATCTATCTGTCTGTCTATCTATCTATCTATCTATCTATCTATCTATCATCTATCTTTCATCTATCTTTGAGACAGGGTCTCACTAAGTAGCTCTGGGTGTCATGTATCTTGCTATGTAGACCAGACTGATCTGAAACTCATAGAGATATATCTGCTTCTGCCTCTTCAGTGTTAGGATTAAAGACGTATGCACCATTCCCTGTCTTCTGCCTTATTTTTTGAGCTAGGGTCTGAACATGGAGCTCTTTGATTCAGGTAGACTGACTGGTCCAGAGATCCTCCTGTCTCTGCCTCTCCAGAACTGGGATTACATGTGTGTGCCCACACCTGGCTTTTACATATGTTCTGCTTTCCAAACTCAGGTCCTTATGCTTTCATGGCAGGCATTTTACTGACTAAATCATCTGCCCAGCCAATTTATCTATGAACCACGACCGGTCTCACCCATATATTCATATAAAGGGAACAGTGGCAAAATATAACAAATTTTACCGGAACAGAGAAAATTCAGTTTGCTTATGTTTTGTAGTCTTGTCTATATGAATAGTAGCTAACAATTTTGAGACTTTAGATTCTTGATGTGCATTTCAAGAACACAGAGTAAGGATGCTGTCAGATGATGGAAAAATAAATTATCATACAAAACTATCATTAAGCGTAAACATTAGGGCCAGCAAAATTACTCAGTGGGTAAAGGTATCTGCCACTAAGCTTGATGACTTGAGTTCAATCCCTAGGACTTACATGGTGGAAGGACATAACTGACTCCATTAGCTGTTTTCTAACCTTCACATGAATACCAACCATGGCACACAATGTACATATATACACAGACACACAGTACATAAAATGTAAAAACAAAATTTTAAATAGATATTAGCTGCTCAATACAGAAAATATGATTTTAAAAATGTGTCTGAAACCCAGTAAAGGAAAAATCACTAGAAAAAAAGCTGAGAATCTATGATGTGAGACAATAAACAATCAAGGTGAAGGGAGCACATCCTGAGCTTGCCTGGCACCTGATCATTTGCATAATATGACCAAAGGTTTAAGATTCATTTTAATTTTAGTTATGTATATGTGGAAGGGGGTTGCATGTGACTGCAGGTGCTTGAGAAAGCCAGAAGACAGTGTCAGATTTCCTGGAGCTTGAGTTACAGGTAGTTATGAGACGTCTGACATGCAGTACTGGGAATCAAACTCTGGTCCTGGTCCTCTGGAATGGCTGCTTGTGCTCTTAATCACTGGACTGTCTCTCCAGCCTGGTGGTTTTTTTATCTGAACACATTTCTGATCTTGGAAGAGAGCACTAGCATCCTCAAACATCAGAAGATTAAGCATCCTGTCAATGCTTTAAAATCAGAAAATCAGCAGCAGTTGCCCAGAGTTATGTTTCTCTTCTGTTTTTCATACATAAAATGATGAACAGAAATATCCTTTGGAATTTAAATCCTACAATGAATTGTGATACTGTATTTGGAATGACAGATTGTTTTGTATTGATCAGTGTTTCCAGGATGCAGACAAGTTGGCAGGAGGGAAGATCAATTTCAAGTTTCCCGGGTTAAGACTGAATTTGCACAAATGGTATTAACCACCTTCCTAATGGATAATAGTCTCTCTATTATCAAAGAGTGCTATTCCTGCAGTCCAAAAAAGGAAAAAAACTGGTGATACATTTTTAAAGTTTTAGCCCAAGAATAATGGCAGTTCTCCATCACCTATTGGGCTATTGTGAACAGCACCGGAGTCTTTAGTTATAGCGATTTTCAGAGAGTTCTTTCTTTGTTAGTTATGTGGACAGAGTCAGAGGTTTGAAAAAATAATTTTTGTTTGAAGTTATTGTTAAGAGGAAAATGCATGGAGATTTTTGTCAAGGAAAAAGACATTCATTTAAAATTAATGTTTAAAAAATTCCTTTGTATTCAACCGAAACTTTGTTTTGAATTTTGGTGGAATTAGGATCACCTGAAGAGATTGTTGAGTAAATATTCCTGAGCACCACTGCAAAACTACATAGTCAAATATTAGAGGACATCTTATCTTAAACAGGTGGCATGTGAGGTACAAAGAAGAATCCTTTTTTTGATTAGGAAATTTTGGCACAATTTAATAAGTAAAAAAGTATAACAGCTACTGTCCCTGATTTTGTGCCATTAATTCACATGTACTTTTTAGTTTGGTTGGAAGAGCAAGTTAAAAAGAAAGATCAATATTAGTTGGTGAAGTTCAAAATTAATTATCCATGCAGTTATAATTTAATTTCCTAATTCAGTTGTCCAGAAGGGGAAAATAGACACAGTAATATATAATGATGATTATCTGAGACCAGAGACCTGTGTGTGGTAGAAATCTAGGTCAGAAGTGGGTGGATTGGTTATAAATCTGGAGCTTAGATAGAAACAACCAGAAAAGAAAAATAAAGAGTAACTAAAACTTGAACTTATTGACATAGACATTTGGAAATTAGAATAGAGAAACATCAAAGGTGATTGAATGTCTTTGTTCTCCCTCTGTAACGAAGGGCCTTCCGGTAATTCTTAATAATGTCAGCTTCTGGGACTCTAGAAACTATCATAGTCATCTAATGTGCTGAAAACACTTTGTATTACATAGAAAGTTATATGGCTTGGGGATGTTTCTAGAGTTTTTCTTGTTGATTTTTGTGTTTCGGTTTCTACAATTACATGCAAAATTTTGCTTTTAAACTTTTCCTCTACCTACACTGAGATGAGTTAAAGATCATTACTGATTATGTAGCCATGTTTGTTAGGTTATCTTTGGACTTTTACAGTTTCTCACCAAAATAATGAAAAACTATCAATCAAAAATAGGATTTTCAAACAGCCATGGAATTAGGTGTTCTGGAACATGTTTATTTGATTGTAACAAATACACACATTTAAACATGAATTGTGTACAGATCTCTGTTCTTTCTCTGTGTATGTTCTTGACCAAGATTATATTTGTGTGATATTTATAAGATGGAGGAACCTGATTAAATTCGCAAGATGGAAAAAATTGATTAAAAAAGGAAAAGATATACTTTCTAGAACACTCTGTCATGGCCTGTGAGTTGCAGAACATCATGCTTGTTTTCACAATGAAAACTTTCATTTCCTGTATTGAAAACAAAACAAAAAAAGGCCACAGTATGGTGTATTCAGAGAAAGGCTTTAAAAAGTGTCTCCTCGAGAGAGTTCCAGTGAACCTGTAAGAAATATAAAATGAGGAACAAAATGCAAGCATTTTTATTTGATGCTTTACTACTAAAGTACTCCAGTATATGCAGGAGTTTAAAATTATTATTATTGTAGCAGTCTACGCAAAAGAGGGTGTACCTCTAATTCTCAGAGTGGGTCCTTTCTTTATTGCATTAGTTTCATAATCATTTTTGCTCTGTGCATATTGAATGCTTTGGCTTACCGGTCTTGGTTTCCATTTGCCATTCACTTGACTGGAATAATTGTATGATCCATGACCGCCATGCACATACCTCCTTGAATAAATGGAACAGAATTTGCAGGGGTTTAAGCCACGTGAAAATGTGACTGTCAGAACAACAGCATTATAACATACTGTGAGGAGACAGTCAGAGACAGTGTGGATGAAATTTTTAGGATGAAAGTAAGTGAGTCGAAGAGATTTTATTAAAGGGATAGTTATGGGAATGGCATGGAATGATTAGTGCTTAAGACGAATGTTCAGAGGCCTGACTGTCTTCATCCATGTGAAGCCCATAACCACATTTAGTTTCATAATCATGATGTCCCCCCAAAGACTGTCACCTTTGACACTTAGTGTTTTTCACTGTGTCCAGTAATTGTTGTCAGACACACTTCTTTTCTGGAGGAAATATTCAGGTAAAAGGAAGCTCATCTTGACTTATTATCATCAAATTTCCCTTACCAAATTTCACCATTTGGGATTTGCATATTTCTCAATCAACTTTTAAAACAGAGGATGAGAGTGTCTGGGTCTGCAAATTAAAATGTCTTTATCATTTGTAAAATGAGGGGTGGGGTTCAAAGGAAATATAGTAAGATACCAGGTTTGCTTTGGAAGGGAAGAGATCAAAAACTAATTAAATTACAGATTCAGTCATTTATAGAATAAATAATTAATTATTTGTTTATGGGATAGGCATTTATTTCTTGCAGTGTATTTGGGATAACAAAAAAAAAAACAAGCACTATGATATGACACAAATACTTGCCTATATTTTAATGTAACAAAACTTTGGGGAGCCTGGAGAGATGATTTAACGGTTAAAGAACACTATTTTTTCTTCCAGAAAACCCTATTTGAATCCCAGCACTGACATGGCAGGTAACAACTGTCCTTAACCCCAGTTCCAGGGTATCCAACACCCTCTTCTGTTCTCTGAGGGCACTGCATAATATGGGTGCACTTACACCCATGTAGGCATAGCACTATTATACACAAAATAAAAATAAATAAATCAAAAAATTTTAAAAAACCAAAATTTTAAAGTTCAAAATAGAGCTAAGGCTAGAACTAATGGACAAAGAACTGGAAGATGAATGCCACTACAAAATTTAAAAATTGGACAAATAAAAGCCAAGACTAAAATAATAGAAAAGTACACTAAATCAGGAAAACTGCATTAGGTCTTAGCAGAATTCAACTGTCTGCTTTTATAATGCTTTTTATTTTGTTAGAGATATGTTCGTTTAACTAAAAGAGTTTTGTTTCTTAATGTTTCCTGTACCTATTGGTTTTGTTATCAGATCACATTTTACTCAACATCTAATTATAAGATTATATCTTATTTCTTCCTTTTTAATTATTTAATATTGTATGTTCACATTATCTTATTTGTTTAGTTTCGTTTTTTAAATGACTCCAGTACCTAGAGATAAAAATGATTTTGTATTTAGCCATCTGTAAAGTTCACTTATTAATTATAATAGCTTGTAGATTCTTTTGAACTTTCTATACGTACAAAACTATCTTGGAATGAAAAAGGAATTGTTTTTTCAAACAGAAGATTTTAACATTGTTCTAATCTTAGTGCACTAATTAGGACACCAAGCATTTTGTCCAGTAAAAGCAGTGAGAGCTGGCCTACTCCATATGATGGCAATTCTTTCACCATGGTGGATTTTTAAAAAACTACTGCACTTGTTCCTTTTCTTGTTGCTTTGACAAATACCTAACAGACGCAACTTCAGGAAGGAAAGGTTTACAAAGCTTACAGTTTAAAAAGATACAGTCTATCATGGTGGCGAAGTCATGGTGGCAGAAAAGTGATGGGCTAGTCTTATTGCCTCCATAGTCAGAAAGCAGAGTGGACAGGAAGGAGACCTAGTCTGTAAAACCACCAAGCTTGCCACCAATGACCTACTTCAGTGAAATTTCACCTCCTAAAGTTTCCATAACCTTCCAAAGAAATGATACCAGTTGAGGACCAAGTGTTCAAACACAAGAGCTTATGAGGAACATTTTTACATCAGAACCACAATATATACTAAGAATGTCTGACAAAAATACAGATATTCTGGCTAAAACATTTTGTTGTTGTTTAAGTCTCACTTTATCACCTTTTTCTTTACCTGTTCAATCAGTTACTGAAAGAGATGTGGTAAATTCTCCAAGTAGATTTGGAATTTCCTTACTTTTTCTGTTTTTATTTCTTTTCTCAGTTATTTTTAAATTTAATTTTATTTAAATCATCAAGTAATTGTATGTATACTCTAGTTTCATTCTGTTGCTGTGATAAAATACCCTGACAAAAGGTAACTTGGAGAGAAAGGCATTTTTTTCAGTTTACAGTTCTAGATTACAGTTCATCATCATGGAGAAGTCAAGGCAAGAACTTCAAACAGCTCGTCATATCACATCCACATCAAGAGTGGAGAGACATAAACACATGCATGCTCACTCGATTGCTTGTGCTCAGCTCAGTTTCTCCACTCATACAGTTCAGGACCCTCTGTCTAAAGAATGGTGCTGCCCACAGTGGTCTGGGTCTTCCATATTAACTTAAGACAGCACAACACAGACATGCCCACAAGCCAATGTAGACTGTTTCTCCCTAAGATGTTCTTTTAGGTGATTCTAGGTCCTGTCAAGCTGGCAATGAAAGCTTATCATCACAATATGTTTACAGAAAGCAAGTAAAGCTACTTAGCATATCTACCACTTCATATAAGGCTTTGTAGTGAAGGCATTTAAAATCCACTCTTTTAGCACATTTGAAGTTTATAATACATTGCTATTGTCACAATTCTATACAGTAGAGTGCTAAAACATATATGCCTTCTAACTAAAATTTGTGCCTTTTAATCAACTCCTTTCCCTCTGTTCTTTTGCCCTCCTCTGGCCTCTAGTAACCACAATTCCACTCTTCTTTTCTATGATTTCATACAGCATTTAACTTTCTATGACTAAATTGTCTAACTTGACCTGATATCTTCAGTTTCACATATTTTCTCACACATAAAGTAATTTCCTTCTTTATAAAAACAGAATACTATTCAGTGGTGAATATGTGCCATGTTTTCTTTATCCATTCACCCTTCAATGAATGCTTAAACTGATTCTTAGCTATGGTGATTAGTGCTTTGGTAAACATCAGGGGATGGATATCTCTTAAACATACTGATTTCAATTCCTTCAGATATTGTTTTAGTCTACTTTCTGATTCTTTAATAAAAATTCTATAAGCTGGATGATTTATAAAGCACAGAAATTTATTTCTCACTGTTATGGTGGCATAGAAGCTATATTCAAGGTACCAGCATCTAGTAAGCACCTTCCTGCTACATCATTCCATGGGAGCAAGTGAAGAGAGGATAGGAAAGGTGAGAGACAGAGACAGAGAGACACAGAGACACAGAGAAAGAGACACAGAGAGAGACAGAGAGAGAGAACTTGTTCTATATAAGGAATATACTCACATGATATTGAGCTAGTACCTACATGAGGGCAGACCGCTCACAGCCTAAGGACCTATTAAAGTCCTGTCTTCCAACAAATGAATTTAAAGGAACATAATCAAGCC
Source organism: Nannospalax galili (assembly GCF_000622305.1). Lineage (NCBI taxonomy): Eukaryota > Metazoa > Chordata > Mammalia > Rodentia > Spalacidae > Nannospalax > Nannospalax galili. The sequence goes on from NW_008358101.1 coordinate 7,583,170, forward strand.
TTCACACACACACACACACACACACACACACACACACACACACACACATTCAAAAATGGGATTGCTGGGTCAGTCTTGCCAGGATTTCTAGTACTATATTGAATAGAAGTGGTGACTGAGCCTCCTTGTCTTAGTTCTGATCATATAAAACACCAGGTTTTCACTGTTGAGTATGGTACCTGTAATCTTGTTTTGCTTATTTTGACCTATTTTGCATCATGGAGATGAATCCAAGAGACCATGGAATACAATCCTTTCAATGTGCTGTTAAAGTTATTGTTTCCTCTTGTATCATTTTTTTCCTCCAAATTGAAACATTCTGTCCTAGATGGAGAAAGGAGACTCATGAGACTCCGAAAGCTAAGAAAACAGAACATTTGGGAAGCTCAGAAAGTTGCAAGACCTGCAAAGCTCCTCCTGGAGGTCATATAAGGGAATTTCTCCAGCAGAGCTGCCTGTGGGTTGTAGAGGGAGCTCCAGGGCCACAGCTTTTGTGTGGTGGGTCTTCTGGTGATGAAGCTGCCTTTGAGTTACCCATCAGCCAACAACTTTGATAAACTCAGGGTTCAGGCAGCTAGACTTGCTGTGTTGTTTCTTTGGATTGTTGTTGATGCCATGTCTAGAGTGAGTACATGCTTGTTCCGTCTCCCCAGGAAGTCACACAACCCCTCTTTTAATGTTTTTTTCCCCCTATTATTTATATTGAGGTTACTTTACTGTGTGCATGTAAGTCACAATTATCATATCTCAATATAAATTGAACTTTTCATCATGAATGAGCATTTTTGCCTGCATGTAAGAGCATGCATGTCATGCAGTACCTCCAGAAGAGGGCATCAGACCCCTTGAAACTGGAGTTACAGATGGCTGTTAGCTGCCATGTGGGTGCTGGGAACTGAACCCAGGTCCTCTACATGAACAGCCAAAGCTCTTAACCACTGAGTCATCTCTCCAGTCCCTGTATTGAAAACTCCTGCCATAAATCTGACTTTGTGTGAAATTAATACAGATGTACCAGCTTTCTTTTGCTTAATTTTTGCATCTTTTTTGTTAAATTATGATTATCATTATATTGATGTTTGTCTCATTTTTAAAGAGTTTAGCAAAATACTTTTTATCCTTTTTAAAATACTTAGAATACTTAATTTAAATGAAACTACAGTAATATTTAATGTAATATTTATTTTTTATTAAATTACTATAATATTGCTGTTGCCTGGTAAATCAATTATTTTGTTCATTTTGGGTT
>NW_008358101.1:7584435-7630500 GCF_000622305.1 Nannospalax galili
TTAGCTTTTTAATTATATAGCCTTTTATTTTCTTTTAGCGATTAGAGACTATTTGAATTATCAGAGTACAATAAAAATTAATCTACTTACTGGAATATACACAGTGACAAAATCAGAACACTTTATTTAGGTTTTTCCCACTTTGGGGACAGTGATGGGACTTTTTTTTTTTTTTTTTTTTACATAAGTCTCCCTGTAGCCTCAGCTGGCCTGGAACTCACTATGTAGACCAGGGTGGTGTTGATCTCACCAGCAGTCAGGTCTCTGTGCTTTTTGATCTTGGATTCAATGTAACCTCCTGCCTCATGCTCCTATCACCACAGACTGAGCCGCTCTCCCCACTAGGTCTTCCCTTCCATGATGGAATGCATCCTCAAATTGTATGCAGAAATAAACCTATTCTTCATTAAGATGCTTTTACCAGTATTTTACCTCAACAATGAGAAAAATAACTAATACAGAAAATTGGTACTGAGAAGTAGGGTTGTTCTCTGATAAAACTAATGTAGTTCATAGGCTTTAGGCACTGGTTTACATAAGGAATGTGGAAGAGTTTGGATCTGTGGATTAGAGAAATCCTGTAATATAAAAAGAGCTTAATGGACCATTATGGTGACAATTTGTAGTCAGTGGAGGTCAGAATCATAAGGTTTCAAAGGGGATCACAGACTTTATTGGAAATTGGACTATTCATCTATTCTGGCAAAGAATATTAATTACTACATCATGCCTGTGTCCTTAATATTTGAGTAAGACAGAATTCAAAAGTAATGGGCTAAATTGTTTGGCAGATGAAATTTGAAGACATCACAACAATCATGCTGAGTATGGTTAGTCTCATTGCTTAGTCAAATCTTCAGTGGCAGAGAGCAAAAATACATGCAAAATGTGCTGTTTGGCAAGGAAAGGAGCATGAGAAAGTTTAAAGTAGCAGACCGTATGGGAGCTGAGAAAACTACTATGACTGTTAAAGAAACTAACACCATTGAGAGAAACCGGAGTTCTGCAATGGGACAAGAAAAAAAGATTTTGAGGGCAAGACCCACCTCCCATCAAAAGCTTTGACATGTAAAAATGCAAATTCATTAAAGGATAGAGCTAAGAGGGTTCACTACTAATGCAAAAAAAGTGCTGCCTGGAGAAGTATTTCCTGTTTCACCATTGAGGAGCGCAGCTGTCATACAGTACTGAAGGGCTCAGACTACATCTTGAACTGCAGCAGAAACTGGCAACATTGTCCACATGGTTTTTCAATCATAAAAGATGCAAGAACTATAGGGTCATGCAAGCTTGCATCAAGGACCTAGGAATACACTGAGACCAGACATAGTGTGTCAGAGTTGAATTCCCTGGGAGGAGATCCTGTGTGGCTGTTGTGTGAAACTGTAAAGGTAAACCCAAGTGGCAATGGAGGCCCTAGGATTTCATAGATGCCAGGAAAGCCATAAGCACAGAGTAGGGCCAATGCAAGAGAGGAGCTACATGTGTTACAGGACAGAGCAGGAGGAACAAGGCTGTTGGATCTCAGATGAGGAGTCCAAAAGCCCCAAATGTCAGAAACGGAGCTTCAGGATTTGATATTTCTCCTTTGGATTCAGTCTCCCTTTGAGTTAATCTGTTCCTGTCTGTGGTCCTACTTTGAGAATGGGGATGTTTATTTTGCTCTATTGTATCTTGGAAGTATGTAACTTATCTTTGAAGTTTTTTAGAGGCTCGTTATTGAGAGATTACCTTGAGTCTCTTTTAAACAGTGTGGGGATCATTAAAGACTATCAGGCTTTTGAGTTGGATTGCATGCACTTTGCATTATGAGATGGACTTGAATGAACATTTGAGAGCTGGAGATGGAATGTTATGATTTTTAAAGATGATGAATTTAGTTGTTGACAATGAATTCACTGGTGATGCTTCATGTTCATTGTCATCTTGACTTGATTGAGAGTCACTTAGAAGACACACCCCTGGCTTTGTCTTGAAGAACATTTTAGAGAGGGCCAACCAAGGAAGGCATAACCACCATAAATGTGGATAGCATTATTCCATGGGCAGGGGTCCTGAATTAAACTCAAAGGAGAATGAGAGCTGAGCATCAGCATCCCTTCCCAGTCCCTCCTCTTGACTGCAGATGTAATATGTCCAGCTGCATCATGGTCCTGTTGCTTTCAACACCAGGCTTTCCCCACCTAGTGCCCTGGATCCACAAACTGCAAAAGGAAATGTTCCTCCTTATTCACATTGTTTCTGTCAGGTATTTTGTAACAACAACAAGAAAAATAGTACAGTAAGGATGTTGAAACTTCTCCCAATTATCTATTGGTCATTTGCATTCCTTCTTTGGAGAACTTTCCATTCAGTTCATTAATATATTTATTGACTGGATGATATATTTCTGGTGTTTAATTTTTTTCAGTTCTTTCTATGCTCTAGATACTAATCCCCTATCTGATGTATAGCTGGCAAAGATTTCTTTTTCACATTTTGTAGGCTATCTCTTCACTTTGGCGATTATTTTTGGTTATGCATGCTTCTTAATTTTGTGTAATCTCATTTATAAATTATAATTTCCTATGCTACTGAAGTCCTTTTCAGAAAATCCTTAATTATGCCATATCTTTCAATGTTTTCCTTATGTTTGCCTTCAGAAATTTCAAAATCTTAGGTGTTATATTAAGGTCTTTGATTCCTTTTGAACTGATGTTTGTGCAGAAGAGATATGGCTCTAGTGTTGCTCTACAGATCAACATGCAGTTTTCTCAGTACCACTTGTTGAAGAGACTGTCTCTATCAAATGTGTGTTTTTAAACCTTTGTCAAAAGTTAGGTGGCTATATGAGTTTATTTTGAGATCCTCTATTCTGTTCCATTGGTTTACATATCTGTTTTGTGTCAGTACCACACAGTGTTTTTGATATGGCTCTGTAGCATAATCTCAGATCAGGTATAAGCAATGTTTTTTGGGTTTTTTTTTTTTTTTTTTTTTTTTTGTGTGTGTGTGTGTGTGTGTGTGTGTGTGTGTGTGTGTGTGTGGTTAGGATTGCTTTTGCTATCTGCAGTCATTTGTGTTTCTATTTGAGTTACTGGATTGACTTTTTTCTAGTTCTGTGAAAAATGTAATTGAATTTTTGGGGAATTGCATAGGATATGTGGATCACTTTGTAATACAATCATTTTCATAATATTAATTCTGTAATGAACCAACATGGGAGGTCTTCTATCTTCTAGTGTTGTCTTCACTTTTTTCTTTGGTGTCTTTACGTTTCCACTGAGGCAGCTTTTCGTCTGCATGGTTAGGTGTATTCCTGGTATTTTTATCAGAAGCTATTGTGAATGAAATGTTTTCCTGATTTCTTTCACGGTAAGTTCATTATTGGTGTGCAAAAGTGGTGTGCTGGACAGCTTCAGTTGTCAACTTGACACATCTGGGTAGAGGGAACCTCAATTGAGGAATTATCTCCATTGGACTGCCTGGGGCCATGTCTGTGAAGGATTGTCCTAATTGTTGAGTGTTGTAGAAGGGCTCAGCCCACTGTGGGCAGTGCCACCCCTGGGCAGGTGGTCTCATGTTGTATAAGAAAACTGAACATGGCCCAGTAAGTAATCAGCGTTCCTCCGTGGACTGTGCTTCAATTCTTGCCTCCAGTTTCTTATCCTTAGTTTCTGTTCTGACTTCTCTCAGTGATGAACTGTGACCAGGGAGATGTCAAGTAAAATAAACCCTTTCCTCACAAAGTTGGTTTTGATCAGTGTTTTATCACAGCAATAAAAAATAAGTAAGACATAAAAGCTACTGGTTCTATATGTTGATTTCATTTTGTATCCTGCCACCTTGCTGAGCCTGTCATACCTAAGAGTCCTGGGGAGTTCCTGGGGTTTTTTTTAAAACTATAGTATCATATCATCTGCAGATAGCAATACTTTGACTTTTTCCTTTTGTATTTATATCCATTTAATATTTTTTTGTCTTACTGCTGTAAACTAAGACTTAAATACTATCTTGAAAAGCCAGAGAATGAGCATTCTTGTTTAGATTATATAGAAAATCCTTTCAACTTTGCAAATTCAGTATGCTGTTGGCTAGAGGTTTGTCACATGTGGCTTTATGGCATTCTGGCATGTTCCTTCTACTCTGTCTCTTCAGTATTTTTCTCATGAAAGGATGTGGAACCATCTTTTCTGCACCTACTGAGATGTATGTGTATTTATGTGTTGTATTCCATTTAGTGACTTACATCTTTTGAATGATCCTTGATTCCTGCATCCATGGAATTAAACAAACTCAGTCCTAGTGTATGGTGTTTTTAATATGTTCTTGAAATCAGTTTGCAAGAATTTTGCTGAGAATTTTTCCATTTATGGTCACCAGAGAAATTGGCCAGTAGTTTTCTTGTGTCTTTACCTGGCTTTGGTATCAAAGTAATGTTCACTTTGTAGAATGAGTTTGGTAGGATTCCTTCACTGTGTTACCAGAGGAGTGGTATTAGACTTTCTTCAAAGATTTTGCAGTAAACTCTTCTGGCTCTGGGCTTTTCTCTTGTTATGGGTCTGTACAAGTTGTCTGTATCCTCCTTATTTAAATTTGGTAGATGATAGAAGTCTATTAGTCATTTTCTTCTAGGTTTTCCAATTGTTTGAAATATGAATTTTCATAGTATTCCATAATAATTATCTGACTTTTCTTTGACTATCTATTAACCTCCCTTTGCATCTCTAATTTTATTAATTTGAGCCTTTCTCACCTTTTGTTAGTTTTGTTAGGTGTTTTCTAATCTTTCTCATTTTTTTCAAATAACTTACTCTTATTGATAGCTCATTTAAGTCATCATTTCATTAATTTTTGCCTTCATCTTTATTTCCTGTCAGTTATGACTTTCGTTTGGTATATTTCATTATAGTATTTAAAATTACTGATGGAAATGTGTGTATTTTTATGAAAACTAATAACAAATCCCTAGACTTTGCATTCCTCTTTAGCTTTCACCTACTTCTTAATTCACTTGCTACCTGAGTCATCAGAATTATTCAGTGTCCCCTTCAACGTGAGTTACTTCACAGCCTGTCACTGTCGAGTGCTCCCAGGGTCCCCTCAGTCTGCCCTCCACAAGGCCCTCAACACCCTCCCTGTTTCCCATTGTAGTCAGGTCTACCTAAGGTTTACTTTGTTTAGTCTCTGTACCCATTAACATTTTTTGAATTTTTAAATTTTTATTGAATTTTTGTGTATTTTGTACAGAACACCTTAGTCATCATTATACTCCCTTCCCCACTGGTCCTCTCCCATAACCCCTCACCAGAATTCATACATCCTGTCATTTGTGTTAAGGCCTATTGTCTCAAGTTAGTGTCCCCAGACATCCCTCAATACAAATCATCCCCTGAGGTCTAGTCAGATTATCTAGAGATCATCCCTTTAAGATCAGCTCCTCCTCACCCAGCAGAAATCAGCTACCAATAATTCTTCAACAAAATTAGGGCCCACTGTCCATTTTCACAGTTCTGTGCTGGGTTTTGTCTGCTTGAGTTTGCATGGGTCTTGTGCATGCTGACACCATTGCTATAGAAGGGTTCCAGGAGCCTACAGGATGCTATTTCCATATAGTCATGCACCTACTCCCTGGCTTTTACAATCTTTCCACCTTCTCTTCTGTATTCCCTGAGCCCTGAGCAGGTGGATTTTATTTTATTTTATTTTATTTTCATTTCTAAACATGCAAAAGGTACAAAATGAATTTTTTTCCAAAAAGAATATTTCAAAGGTGCCAATCTATCATTGTCTGAAAAGCACCTTCACATACTATTACTATAGGTCATTTTGTCTCTTAATTGAAGTAAAATACCATATGTCCATAGTTTTGCCTATACTAAAACAGGGGGAAAGAGGGTCCCCTAGAGGGTTCTTAGTCTCATTCATAAAAGAACTGAAGAATGGACCTAAACAGCAGAAAGTATACAGACTTACAGAGACCTGCATGACTGTGGCTGGTCAGAAGTTCTTCAGAGTTCTGCATTACAAGGTGGGAATCCAGGCAGGAAAAATTTGCTATCTCATTAATGCACCAGGTATCCAGCCCATCTAGCATAACTTAAGGTAAACCTGCCTTTCTAAGAGTGGTTCTATCACCGGGTGATTGACCAGTGAGACTAGAAAGGTGCGTCTTCCAACAGATACACTAGGGATTTTATAATCTTGACCAGTTAAACTTATGGGGCTTTTTGGTACTCTAACATTCCCCACTCTGACTTTTGACATTTTTGGTTTTTGGAACAGAGTAAGTCTCTAAGAGGCCCAAGGATATTTTGACTTTTAGCTAAGAAACTGGCTGCTTTTCTTTGGGGTCTTTTGACCCTAACTGCCTAGCCAATTCCTACTCCTATTCTTATCGCACTATCCTCTAAATAGGTTACCCAAATTGCCAATAGGGAATCTAGGCACAGACTGCTCTGTCTTCTTCCATGCTGAACAGGGACGCAGGGTGAGGCAATTAGGATACCCCTTCAGTGGGGCTATCTAAAAGTCTCCCAAATTGCATAACTCTTATCTGTAGGGTGAAAAGAAAGTCCTTGACTGGTGAATAGGAGATGTGAAGGAGAAGTAAAGTCATGACTAGTTAGCATTATAAGTTCTAGACAGGGAGCCAGAAAAAAAGCCAAAACAGTGAAAATTTCAAATGTTCATATCAGAGTCAATTAGAATTTCTTGATGGAAGGTTCCAAATGCATCCCTCTATTGGGTTCCTCCACATTTTTCTTTTGTTTGCCAAGGCTGGACGTGAGAGTGATAGACTCAGGATTTGTTTTCAGGCACTTTGATAGCTGTTGGAGTGACTAGAATCAGTGTCAGTTCCCTCTCAAAGGCGTCTAGATAGGGGGAGAAAACAAATTTAGCTGTCATTTTAGAACAATAGTGGGTTGTCTCCCTTAGCTACAGGTGGGCATTACACTATTGCAGACAAGTATTCCAGTCACCACCCATCAAAGAAGCTTCTTTTTCAACAGACAGAGATTATTACAGAGTTCTACAACTGGTTATACACAAAGATTTTCTGTGAATTTCCCAAGCCTAAGTGGCACATCCACAATGGAACCTTCACACCTAAGGCTCACAGAAGATAGAACAGGGATAAAGGAACACTAATGCATCTTTCAATTCTCATCAATGAAGCTCCCTCATACAACAGAGGGCCAGGAACAAATAAGGTCACAAATGGTCAAAATGCAGAGAATAAGTCTACATAGTGTGGGTCCTTGGACAATACTCCCATATTAAAATCCTTCTTCCCCTATATCCCCATAGTTCCTTGTAACCCTCTCCCCCTCCCATTTAACTACCCCAATTTTACACATTTCTCCCTTAATAACACCTATCCCCTGCTGTTCATCTCTCTTGGGTTCCTTCTTTCCCTTTACCTCCCTGGTTACTTCCCATTTTCCTTGTTCTTGCAATTATATCAGAATATGTACTTACATATAAGAATTTGGTGCTAGGATCCACAAATGAGGAAGAACACACTTCATTTGTTTTTCTGAGTCTGTGTTACTTCACTTAATGTAACAGTTTCTAGTTCCACCCATTTGCCTGCAAATTTCATTATTCCATCTTTCTTTACCACTGAATAGAATTTCATTGTGTAAATATACCACATTTTAGTTATCCACTTGTCAATTGAGGGACACTTAAGTTATTTTCATCTCTTAGCTATTGTGAAAAGAGCAGCAATAAACATGATTGTACAAGTATCTCTGCAATAGGATGTGTCCTTTGGTGTTGCCAAAATTCGTTCTGGGAGGCATGAACAGTGTTCAGTCCCTCATCCCACCATCCTTGTGACAAACTGAGGTCTAATTTCTCCAAATCATAGTTTGGGAAACTAAAGAGTTTATTGGACTTCTGTACAGAGCAATGGGTGAGGGGTCATTTACAGAAGAGTGGGTGTCCTACCACTTAAGGCCACACTGGAAAGTCTACACCCAAGCACGGATTCTGTGACCTCCCAGCAGCCACACAAAATGGCTACAGAGCACATCTCATGGTGTTTTTTGCTTATATATCGTTAGTCCGGCCTCCTCATGCAACTAAGGCCAAATGATTGGGTGGGAGGGATGACTAACTCTCCCCGTCATTCCTTTCCTATGGATCTCATCAACAGCGAGGTTTGTTTGTGATGATCCTAAGCAAGCAGGCGCAACCTGACATTCAAAGGACTGTTTTCTGCCACATTGGGGTCTATGCCAAGGAGTGGTATAACTGGGTCATATGGTAAGTTCATTTTTAGTTTTTTAAGAGTTTTTGCTCTGCTTTCCATAGGAGTTGCACAAGTTTGCAATCCCACCATCAGTGAATGGGCATTCCCCTTTCTCCACATCATCTCCAACATTTGATATCATTTGTTCTCTTGATCTTAGCCAGTCTGACTGGGGTAAAATGAACTACTAATGTGGTTTTAATTTGCATTTCCCTAATTACTAATGATGCTGAACACTTTTGAAGATGTTTCTTAACCATCTTCATTTCTTCCTTTGAGAACTCTGTTCAGATCTTTAGCCCATCTTTTAACTGGGTCTTTTGTTTTCTTGATTATTTTTTGAGTTCTTTGTATAGTCTGGATATTAAACCTCTGCTGTCAGATGTGTTGCTGGAGAAGATTGTCTTCCACTACGGGTTTTCTCTTCACTTTCTTGGTTGTCTCTTTTGCTGTACAGAAGCTTTTAGTTTAATGAGGCCCTGTTTGTTGACTGTTGACTTTGATTCTTAAGAAACTGATGTTCTATTTAAAAAGTCCTTTCCTACACCTGTATCTTGTAGGTTATTGCCAATATGTTCTACTAACAGTTTCCAGAGTTTCAAGTTTCATACTGAGGTCTTTGATCCATTTGGAGTTGATTTTTGTGCAAGGTGAAAGATAAGGGTCTAGTTTAATTTTACTATAGATAGAGATTCAGTTTTGCCAGCACCATTTGTTGAAGATGCTGTCTTTCCTCCATTGCATGTTCTTGGCACCACTGTCAAATATCAGGTGGCTGAAGTTGAACGTACTCACGTTTGAGTCTTTAATTATGTTCCATTGATCTATGTGTCTATTTTTGTGCCAGTACCATGCTGTTTCTATGTCTATAGCTCTGTGGTATAGTTTTAGATCTGGTATAGTAATCCCCTTTGCACTCATGGTTGCTTTGGCTATTCAGGGTCTTTTGTGCTTCCATATGAATTTTAGGATTTTTTTCTAATTCTGTGAAATACCTCATAGGGACTTTGATTAGGATTACATTGAATCTATATATTGCTTTTGGTAGGATGGTTGTTTTCACAATATTAATTCTTCTAATCCATGAACATGGGAGGTCCTTTCATCTTCTGGTGTCTTCCTCAATCTCTTTCATTAGAGATTCACATTTTTCCTTGTAGAGATCTTTGAAGTTTTTAGTCAGGTTTATTCCAAGATATTTTATTTGTTTGTTTGTTCATTTGTTTGTTTAAGCTATTGTGAATGGGAGTGTTTCCCTGTACTCTTTCTCCCATTGCTTGTCATTGGTATATAGATAGGCTACAGATTTTTGCAGATTAAATTTGTAACCTGCCACTTTACTGAAAGTGTTAATCAATTCTAGTTTTCTGGTGTAAGTTTTGTGATCTCTTAGGTATAGTATCATAGCATCTGCAAAAAGTCATAATTTAACCTCTTCTTTTCCAGTTACTATTTATTTTCTTTCTCTTGTCTTATTGCTTTAACAAAAGTGTCAAGCACTATATAAAAAAGGAGTGGAGATAGTGGTCATCCTTGTCTGGCTCCTTATTTTAATAGGAGGATGTTTCCATTTTTTTTCCCATTTAAATGATGTTGGTTTGTTGTATATAGCTTTAATTATGTTGAGATATGTTCCCTCCAGTCCCGTTCCCTTTAGGACTTTTATTGTGAATGTATGCTGAATTTTGTCAAAGGTCTTTTCTGCATTTATTGAGATAATCATGTGAATTTTGTCTTTTGTCTTTGAGTCCATTTATATGGATATGTTATTTATATGATATTTATTGACTTACACATTGAACCATCCTTGCATCTCTGAAATAAAGTCTAACTGATCATGGTGGGTGATCTTTTTGATGTATGTCTGTATATATACAGTTTGCAAGTATTTTGTTGAGAAATTTTGCATCTATGCTCATAAAGTATATGGGTCTACAGTTTTCTGTTTTGGTTGTGTCTTTACCTGGTGTTGGTATTAGAGTGATGCTGGCTTCATAGAAGGAATTTGGGACTTCTGTTTCTTTCTAATTTAAGTAGTATTGGCTGTAGATATTCTTTAAATGTGTGGTAGAATTCTTTGTGAATTCATCTGGGCCTGTTTTTGTTGTTGTTGTTGTTTGCAGGAGGTTTTGTATTACTGTTCAGTTTCCTTATATATTACGGGTCTGTTTAAGCTGTTGATCTCTTCTTAGTTTAGCTTCAGTGGTTCTCATGATTTTAGATATCCATCCATTTCTTTTAGGTTTTCAAATTTAAAGTATTTAAATTTTGTTTTTAAAGTATTCCTTTATAATGGTCTGGATCTTTTTGGTGTCTGCTGTGATGTTTCCCCTTTCATCTCTGTTTGTGTTGATTTGGATTTGTTCTTTCTTTATTTTGGTTAACTGGGCTAGGGGTCTGCCTGTCTTATTTAGATTTTCTAAGAACCAACTGTTAGATTCATTGATTCTTTGTATTGTTATCTTTGTTTCTATTTCGTTAATTTCTGCATAGATTTTTGTTATTTCTTCTCATCTGCTGGGCTTAGGTTTAATTTGTTCTTGCCTACCCAGAGTCTTGAGTTGCAATGTTAGGTCGTTTATGTGTTGTTTCTAATTTTTAAATGTAGGCACTTAGAGCTATAAACTTCCCTCTTAGGACTGTGTTTAAAGTGTCCCAGAGGTTGTGTTGTGTCATGTTATGCTTTTCATTTAATTCCAAAAATACTTTTCTTTCTTAATTTCTTTTATTGACCCATTCATCATTCATGAGTGTGTTGCTTAATCTCCATGAATTCATGCAGTTACTAGGGCTTCTTTCAGTGTCAATTTTAAACTTCATTGCATTGTAGTCTGATAGAGTGTTTGGAATTACTTATTTCTTCTTTCCTTTTTTTTGTATTTGTTGAGATTTGTTTTGTGCCCCAGTATGTGGTCAATTTTAGAGAAAGTTCCATGGGGTACCGAATAGAAAGTGTGTTCTTTAGTGCTTTGTTGGGATATTCAGTAGATGTCTGTTAGGTACACTTGCTGTATGGTATCATTTAATTCAAATGTCTCTCTGTTTATTCTTTGTACAGTTAACCTGCCTAATGGAGACAGTGGGATACTGATATCCCCTGCTATTACTGAGATGGGTTTAATCTGTGTCTTAAAGTCCTGTAGTACTGTTTTGGTGAAATTGGGTATATACCAGTTTTGTGCATATATGTTCATGATTGTAATATCTTCTTGGTTAATTGTTCCTTTGATCAGAATGGATTGACCCTCTTTATCTCTCCTGATTAGTTTTAGTTTGAAGTCTATTTTGTCAGATATTAGAATTGCAACCCCTGCTTGATTCTTAGTTGCATTTTCTTGGAATATTCTTTTCCATCCTTTCACCTTAAAGTAGTGCCTGTCCTTGAAGGTGACATGGGTTTCTTGCAGACAGCAAAGATATGGATTTTGTTTCTTAATCCATTGAACTAGCATGTGTCTTTTGACTGGGGAGTTCAGTCCATTGATATTTAAGGTTATTATTGAAAGATGTGAATTGGTTGCCATCATTTGAATTTCTGTTTGCATTCTTGTTATAATTTTGTATTTCCACAATTATACCCTCATTTAGCTTCTTTCTGTTGCCCCTTGGGTATAGTTGCTCCTTTATTCCATTCTTTGTATTACTTCAAGTATTCTCTGAAGAGCTGGTTTTTTTTTTTTTTTTTTTTTTTTTTTTTTTTTTTTTTTTTTTTTTTTTTTTTTTTAAAAAAAAAAATCAACTATAATAGACATTTTTTTTTTGCTGTGTAAATTATGCTTGGGGTTGGCATCTATGGTCATTAAGAACTGGGAATACTTTGATCCAGGCTTTTCTGGCTTTCATAGTTTTCATTGATAAGTCAGCTGTAATTCTGATGGGTTTTCCTTTATATGTGACTTGTTTTTCTGTCACAGCTTTCAGTATTCTCTCTTTGTTCTGTACATTTAGTGTTTTTACTATGATATGCCTTGGGGAGTTTCTTTTCTGGTCCTATTTGGTGTTCTCTATGCTTCTTGTATTTGTATGTCATGTCTTTCCTTAATTTTTGGAAATTTTCTTCTACAATCCTAAGAGCTGGTCAATGCCATTAACCTGAAATTCTTCTCCTTCCTCTATGCTTATGATGTATAAATTTGGTCTTTTCATGGTGTCCCTCCTAAATTTCCTGTATATTCCATTCCTGTGTTTTAAACTTTTTTTTATAATCTTTGCTTGAGTAGTCAAATTCTTTAACTTTATTTTCCAATCTTGATATTCTGTTTTCCATTTCATTTATTCTATTGGTGAAGCTTTCTCCTGTTGTTTCTAATTGGCTTATTGAGTTTTTCATTTCCTTCTTCATTTTAGCCTGTTTTCTTCAGTATTTCTATCTCTTTTGTGAATTCAGTCAGAAGTTTATCCCTATCTTCTTTTAGTTCTTTGATAATTTTTCTGTGTTCTTTAAATTCTTTTATCATGTTTATGTTTGTTCTTTTAAATTCTGTGTCCTGTGTTATCTCTAGGGGGTTCTCCTTGTAGAACTCTTGTATAGGACTGGTGGTGTTTGTTAGGAACATATTATTTTGGTTTTCTATATTATTATTTTTCCATTGTGATTTTTGGCATGTGGATTTCTTTTGTTGTTTGTAATTCTGGTACAAAACTCAAGCCTTCCTTTGTTGAGTTGAAGTCTGCTTCTGTTTGTATTGTTGGTGTGCCTTGGTTGTTTTCTTACTGTGTATGTAAAGCTGTTTGGTCTAGGCCTCAAGTTCTCACTTTTGATTTTATAGTGGAGGGACCAAATGGCTCCAGTCTAGCCACTCAGGAGCTCCTGCAGAGGCCTAAGTCAAGTGTCAGTCAGGTACTCTCAGACTTTTTCCCAAGGTCTGCACCCCTGTAATGAACAGTCACAGCACAATGTGGGAAGCTCATTGAGAGGTGGCCCCATTTAGATACTCTCAGGCTGTCTGCAAAAGTTTGGGCCTCTACTAAAGGTTGGAGAAGCCTAGATGTGGGGTGGTAGGATGAACTGCATGTGGTCCCAATGTGGGAGGAGGTGCATGGTGGGATTTGGGGAGTACACCATGGAGGCAGGATCTAGGCACTCTCATGCAGTATGAAAAGGTCTGAGCCCTTACTAAAGGACAGAGAAGCCTGGCCTGGAGCAGTGGGAGTAGACATACGTGGTCACATTCTAGGGGAATGGGTATGTGGATATTTGGGGAAGTTCACCACCATGGTGAGACCCAGATCCAGGCACTCTCAGGCCTGTACCCATTAATTTTTATTGTTGTCTTCATACAACCTACAGTCGCTTGGAAAGAGGGACCCTAAATTGAATAATTTTTTCCAGATCAGATTGACCTGAGATCATGTCTGTAAGAGATTGTCTGGATTGATGTGGGAGGACCCAATCCATTGTGGGCAGCACCATCCAGAGGTAGTTGGGTCTGGGCTGTATAACTAAGTAGGAGGGGGAGAGAGAGAGAAAGAGAGAGAGAGAGAGAGAAAGAGAGAGAGAGAGAAAGAGAGAGAGAGAGAGAGTTTTTCCATGACTTCTGCTTCAGTTCCTGCTTAAATTCCTGCCCTGACTTTTCTCCATGATGGTCTGAGAGCTGGAAATGTAAACTTAAATAAACCCTTTCCTACCCTAGCTTTATCATATTTGTCACAGCAACAGGAAAATAAACTAGAGTACTCTTTAACTAGCATTTGACTGCATTTTAACATTTCTCCATCCTCTTCATTTCTTATTTTTAATTAAAATAAAAATCCTTCCTTTTTCCAAAAAAATTTTAATCTTATCTATATCAGAAATACAACAAACCCAAAACATTAAAATGGTATTCAAAGCAAAACTAAAATCTGATTTTCTTATCAACTGTCAGTGTATTTCAGAGGAGAGTATTGAAAATTTTCTACATACAATTTCACTTAGAAACAGCTTTGTATATCATATGATAATATTTTGACTTGCTTAAAAATATTTTCTAATTCATAGTACTTCTTTTATTGATTCAGTCAATGTCAGCTCATGTTTTAAGAAAGTAAAAGAATAGGAATTAAAAAAATTTTTCTTCAGTTTTCAATGTTCAAAGTAGGCTATTGAAACTTATATTGAGGAGATGGTTTTGAGGAGAGAAGAAAGAGTTTTGTTCTATTTTATGGTATTTAAGTTACATTCTACATCCATATTTTTGTCTCAGATCCATAACAGTTGAGCAATTCAGAAACCCTCAGGTCCTCCCAGTACCTCACTCGTATCCCATTGTGTATGAAGTCCGGTTAGTAGCATTTCTAAATATACCAGATGATTCTAGTTTCTCTCACCTTACCACTATCACCCTAGTCTAACCTACCAGACTCCCCTCAGTGGGTTTCATGGGACTGAAATCTTCACTTGTACCTGTGGTGATTTGTCTCAAAACTACTTTAACATTTGTAGTTAGAATTATGGTTTCAGTGAGCAAGTATTATTTAAAATTTTAAAACTCTAGAAAAATCTCTTTACCTTAAAAGTGGAAGTAAGTAAAAGCTCACTGTGGTGACCTACAAGAATAACTTGTCCACCTGGTCATGGGGATAAAATAAGAAAGATAATACAGTTAAATCTAGGTCTATGGTAATAGTAACAGATATGTTGACATGTCCCAGAATAGGGAAAGGGTCACTAGGTCCTCATTTGAGATTCTGGCTATCTACTCCCTCACACCTTCAAAGCTGCATGTGGCCCAGGAGTGCTGAACATATCGAAGGGGGAAAGTTAACTGACGTTGGTTTTCTATTGATGCAACTTTCCTAAGTGGCCACCCAAGTTGAGATGGTAGTATTTGGTGAAGTAGTTGTTTTGAGTCTCTCATGTTCCTGTAGGTAACCCTTCTCAATGCTTCTGTAAGTAACCCCAATAAAGTCATGGTTCCTCCAAGTTGCACTTTTGTGGGATTGTATCTTTTATCTGTTGTCAGTAGTATCTTAGCTAAGGGGTATCATGAATGTAATTGTGAATCCTGCTTCATTGTCTTCCATATGCTCACTTCCTGATAGGCTGTTTAGAGGGAAGTTGTCTGTTCTTAACACATAGTAAAGGGAAAAGATAAGCAGTCACATGTGGACAGCTGTGGGCACGCCTTTCAGCCCTCCTATAGGCTAAAATAAGACTAATGGGATGACTTTAGGAGAAAAAGCAGAGGTATGGAGCATAAAAAGATTAAAAACCCACTCTGATGGGAATTTTATTCCTTAACAGTTTTTCATATATAGCCTTACCCCCCCCAAAAAAAAGACCCTCTTTCTTGAGATAATTAACTTTTCTTTGGAATGAAAACAAGAGAAAATTTAAACAAATGTCTTTCTCATGCTATATAAAACCTTTATTTTTTAATAGCTAAATAAATTCAGTATGGCTTGATGATTTATTCAATGCCACATTGCTGTTCAATCAGTGTTTTAATTATAAATACCATTTTAGCACTTAAAAATCTTTGTGCGCATTTTCAATAATTTTTATATTGGAAGGTATTTTCTGTTAATTAATACTTCCATTAAAGTGAATTTAATTTTCAAGCTTTTCCTGCAATTAAATGTGGTAAACATTGTGTGTGTGTGGGGGGGTGCAGTCAAAAATTGCAAAGACAGTGCTCAAACTCAGGGACAGTCCTCTCAGCTCACCCTCCTCCACATTTCCATCTCACATACATACACAAACAGTGCTGAGAAGGCCCACGTAAGGGTACATGGCACCACATGCAAAGTTTGCAGGCATGGAGGAGCTAGCTGACTCCTGATACCCTAATGACAATATTTTTGTTACTATTTCTATTCTGCCTGCTTTGGGCACAGATGACAGCCAGTTCTGCAAATGTTGAAGCTGTTTTCCTCTGCCAACATGTTCTAATGATCACTGCATAACTGCCAGCTGCAGCTCCACAGGGACTGATTTTTCTGATATTCTTGTCTTTAGGAATGGAAAAAAAAAAAAACAACAACAACAACAGTAATAACTGGCCATGAATGGGAAGCTGGCACCATATATGCCCTTCTTTATCCAGTTCCATATCGTCTACCTGAGCTGTCACACTGTACTTCTTGGGGATATAGCTTTCTGTTTGCTCTCTAACCAGGATTTCTGCTTCTGCTATGGGTAACATCCTCATCATATTAAAAACTGGCTGGGTCTCCTCATTACATTCTTACGAAACTGGAAGAAAAATGCTGGATCCCCATCTCTGAGCCATTCCACGCATTTGATTTCTTTAAGACTTCTGGCAAGTTCACCTAGGGAATGGGTGCTTTCAGTAGTCTCTGCGACGGGTGGTCTCTCTTCTCTGTGGTGGCTCTGTTCAGACCCTCAGACAGACTGGAAAAGCTGCTTGGAATTAACAGCTAGAACCAAACTCAGCTAGTGACAAGCAACTGCCTCCCTGGGTTGCTCTGGGAATGGGAGAGGGCAGGTTAATTGCACTCCACAATCCCCAAGGCCACCTGGCCATGGAGTTCACATTTATTTCAGCAGTGGCCCTGTCATGTTGATTACATAGCTGAAGAAGAAGCTGTTTTGCATAGGTTTCTGGAGCAGCTCAGCTGCTTAGCTCCTGGGAAGCACTAATGACCAGGAATTAGAGTGACAGGACAGTTCCAGCTTAGTTCTCTAAGCTCCTGAGCTTTTGCCGATGCCTGTCTTAAAAGAGCAACTGGAAAATAGGAAATGTGAACATGCTATTTAATCATATATATATATAATAAATGCTATATATAATAAATATGTATACTGCTCACTGAGGTCTTATTTTAGATAGAGACCTTGCATAAAATTGTCTGTAGTTCTCAAAACCCTTCCACACAGCTATTTTGATTTCTGTTTTTAAGGTGAGAAAACCAAGGTTCCTAGGACTTCAGGGATTTCCCAAAAACTCTCAGCTAAAGCTACTAAAGCCAAGATTTTATTCAAGACTGCTTGATATCACATCATGGTCTCTTCCTCCCAGAAAATTCCTTCCCACAATCTTCATTTGCATCTTCAGTGAGCACTGGTACATCTTGTCTAATAACAGTGACCAATGTGATAAAAGGAAGCAAAGAGAATGGTATTTGGGGTAACACAGTGACAGCTAGTGATGTTAGCACAGAAAGAGGCATGATCATTAAATTTAGCTAGAGCTGTCAACATGAAGGAAATTCATGATACGTAAAGCTATTAAAACATTACAGTAAGGATCTAAACCACTTTGTGCTCCTATTGGCTCTGTGGCTAGAACATCTGTCTTTTTCTTCCAGTCTGCATATTACCAGGAACTTAGATTCAGATCATGTCTCTCCTTCATGGACAAACCTTCAACAAGTTCCCATTACCTTAAAGGTTAACCCCAAACTTTAAGTAGTAAATTAAGTCCCCCCCCCCGACTTCCACTGTCCTTTTATTTTCTGTCCCCACTATCCTATGCTTCATTCCAAAATTTTCTAGAGTCCCTAAGCCATTTTATATGCAGCTGCTTCAGCAGAAACATCCTCTCTCACTCAATTCACCCTTCTTCCCACTTCTATCTTCAAAACTCAACTGTTCTCAAAAGCATTCCCTTCCCAATCATCCTCTGTTCTTCTCCTGAGACCAAGTATTCTTTCTTCCTGTTGCATTAGCTGTTGGCACTGACTGTGGGCCACCCACATCATGCAGAGATGTGATCATGCAGAGGTTTATTTAAATCCTCTCTGACTAGACTGTGGCCTTGTTTTATTCAGTGGTATATATTAGAGTTAATGAACATTAAATTCAGAGGATCAGAGAAAGTTTGAGTTAGACTTTTAAAATACATATATATGTAATTTTTTATTTTGTGTGTATGAGTGTATTGCCTGCATGTACGCAAGTACAACTGTGTCGTGCAGTGCCTGTAAGAAGTCAGAAGAAGGTGTCAGATTCCCTTGGAACTGGAGTTACAGAAGGTTGTTAGCTGCCATGTGGATGCTGGGAATCAAACCCCAGTCCTTTATAAGAGAAGCCAGTGCTCTTAACTGCTGAGCCATCTCTCCAGCCCCTTGAGTCAGTTTTGTTTGTTTTTTTGTTTGTTTGTTTGTTTGTTTTTTCAGATCATTCTAGATTCTTTCCATCCTTGGTTCAGCAAGATAAAAGATTTATAGATTACTTTGCCTGAAAACATATAGTTAACTTAAAAACCAGTTTGTTCTCAAGAATTTATTGAACTTTTACTGTAAGCTCATCTTAAATCCTGTTTTTGAAATATTTTTATATGCTGTTTGAGAATTTTATGCCTGCACACAATGTGTTTTGATCAATTTCTCCTCTATTCTCTCCCCTTCAACTTTTCTGAGACCCACCACCACTTCTCCCTCCCAACTTGATGAACTCTTCAACTTACTGAGTCCGCTTAGTGCAGCCAGTATGTGGGTGAGTATAAAGCCATCTATCAGAGAATGGGCAGCCTGCCTGCAGAAAGCTGGCTCTCCTTCACCCAGCAGTCATCAACCACCAATAGCTCCTCTTCTAAGGGTAGATATTCACAAGTCCCTCTCCTATCCTTGCTGGTATTATGGCTGGCTTGGTTTCCCGTAGTTCTTGTGCATGCAGACACAGCTGCTGTCAGTCCTTGTGTGAGTTCTCTGTAACCTCTGGCTCTTACAATCTTTCCTTCTCTCTTCTGCAATGATCCCTGAGCCCTGGGGAGAGAAGATATGATATAGATGTCCCATTTAGGGCTAAGAATTTATTCTTTGCATTGTGACCAGGTGATTTTTCAATGAAGTCTTATTTTTGTGGGGTAAATAGAAATACCATTTATCTAAAAATGAGGCAAAATGAAACAAGACTATAAGCTAAAGTTTTTGGAACAAGTGTTTGCTTCAAATAATATGAAACGTATTATATTATATGCCAATTTAGTTTTTATGGAGCCATGTTTAACACAATGCTAAAGACCCAGTTCAGTTTATAAAATATTTATTCTGATACAAGGTGAAAGGACTAAATTATAGGTCTTCTGAAGGACTGAAAAAATGAAAAAATGAAAGTCAAATATGTGCTTAAATATAGAATTCCATAGGAAGTAAATGTTTGAAAACAATATGGATTTTTTGACTTTAGATATATTTTTGTTTATTTATTTTTTTATAAATGTAGAGTTAGAGAAAGCAGAAAATAGGGTTAATAGAGTAAAGGATTCAGATTAATTTTAAAATATTAACAGACTAAGCTCAAGATATGTGTATTACCTGTAGAAGTACTTCACATTCAAGAACTTGAAAAACAAAGAGGGTAGAGCTGATTAAAGTGGTCAAAGAGTAAGCTGCCTTTACCAGGACTGGATGGTTTATTTCCAGATGGTTTAAACCTAACTTTCAAGCCAGGGACACTCTAGACTAAAGATGTTTCATTCATCTTAACTTTTCCTGCAGTTTGTACTTGCATATTTTGTATATTTGAAACATGAAATCTTGAAAATTATGTAAATTCTATGCATGGAAATCAACCCAGGTTTAACAAACCATAAGGCTTCAAAAGACATGGTTTAAATGGGAAATGTCTCTGTGGCATTAGCATTGACCCACTGTCATGATGCAGTCCTGAGGCTGGTTTCTTGATTTTTCAAAAGTTTCTTCAAGAAAATGTAAACATATCCTGTAGGGAGGGCCAAATGAATGACTAACACCTCAATAATGAACTCATGACATAACACAATCACTTCCTAAAAGAAAACAGAGCATAAATACGGGAAGATTAGGAAATCAGCCACTAATTACACAGCTCTACTTTCAAATTCTTTGTTGAACTCCAAGAGGTCTTGCTTGGCTTGGGTAAGTGCTTCTATCAAATCATGTGTCCATATAAACCTTCATTTAAAAAAAATCGTAAAACTCTATTATCATGTATTTTAAACATAAAATCTAAAAAAAATTGCATGTTCTATGCTTGAATTTAGTTACATGATGAAACTTCATTAAGCCTAACTTAAAATAGCTAACAGTCCTGATTAAATATTTGATATCTGAAGAGATAAGTATTTTAGGCTTTCTTCCCTTGGGGGCTTTTGATTTGGTAATCTATTTACTATTTCATTAGGTGAGCACTGTAATCAGAGACCCATAGTAGCTATAGAAATTACTAAGTTTAATGATTCAGGAATTCCCCTGAAGTGAAAATAATACATAAACAGAATAATCTAAATTGATTAGTTTTGCTGCTATCATAACATCTCCTGAGACCATAATATTAAACTTATCACTTCAGTATTTTCCATTAATTTACTTCCTGCCTATTCTGATATCCAAAAGCAATTCTACAAATGCAGTTTACCATTTCATTATTTTTTAAAATTGCTTTTGGCTTTATTCTTTAGAGACCTTTAGCTCTTATAATTCAAAATCATTATGTAAATCCCTAACAAAATCAAGAGTCATTTCCAATGTGAGGACTCTATCTCTTATTTTTGAATTTTGTGATGAATTTGAATCTTGTACAGACTCTGTCAGTGAATCCAACAAAGGCCATTTCACCAAGAATAAAATTGTTGCGCACTATGAAGGATGGAAAAGATGTCTTCAAAGAGCTCAAAATCTTTGATTTTGAGAGGACAACATATGAAAGAATAATTTCTGGTGTTGTGTGGCAGATTGGGGTGGTTAAAATTTGCAATATAATTCATATATTAAAACATCATCATTCTGTGAGTCACTTTGGTAAACCATCAACAGATCCTGTTTACAGTGCCACAACATACTGATGTCATTTGGCAAGTCTAGTTGAGTTGACATTTACTGACTTTTGAATGATTTGAAAACCACATTTTTTATAATGAGGATATGAAAATTATATTTACTCAAGCACCTAGAGAAAGTCTAATAAACAATTATAAGTGTTAGTTACTTTGCAAAATATGTATGATTTGAAGGCTGAAGAGATGGTTCAGTAGTTAAGAGCAGTTGAGGCTCTTGCAGAGGACCTAGATTTGGTTCCAGTACCTCCGTGGCAGTTCATAACCACCTGTATTTCCAGTTCTAGGGATAAAGTGCCCTCTTCTGTCCTCTGTGGGCACTACATGCAAATGTTACACATATATATGCAGGCAAACACCTGTACACATAAAATAAAGAGCCTGAGAACAATCTAGCAAGCAGCTTTTCTCCATGGCTCCTGCCTCTGCTCCTGCTGGAGTTGCTTCCCTGACCTGTTCAGTGACACATTCTTATCTGAGAGTGTAAAATGAAATAAACCCTTTCCTTCCCCCAAATATTATGTTATATTTACATGAAATGTATGCACATATATTTATATAATGCACACACACACATATATATACAAACATGCATACATATATACATACATATATCATATATCTTAGTCTTGAGAAGACCTGAGAAACTGTGGTAGGGGGCACTGGTCTAAGTCCAAGATTTACTCTGACTTTCTGATGCTAGTAGTCATGTCAAGACGTGGGCCAACTTGATTTGAGACGGAATACATCTATCTTCTCTCTTCTTATTTTGTATAGATCCTCAGCCTTAGATAGTTCCCACCTACACTAGCTGAGAGCAGACCTTTCTGAGATGCTCTCTGAATAAAGCATTCAGAGATACTACTTTATTAGCTATATGTATATCTCTGCATCCAACAAAATTAACACCTAAAATTAACCATTACTTAAGAGGAAAAATTCAGGCAAAGCCATATGGTTTCATTTATGTGAAATGTTCTTAATAGGTAAAGTTACAGAGACAAAAAGAAAACGAGTGCTGGCCGAGGGCTGTGCTGATGGGGACACACAGGGGTAAGGACCAAAGCAGAAGGAACTTCTGTCTGAGATGAAAATGTTCTAAAATCCAGGTGACTGCACATATCTGCAAATACACTGAAACATTACATTGTATACTTTCCAAGGGTTAGTTGCATATGAATTACAGACATAAATTGTATGTCAACAAAGCTGTTATTAAAAACAAACCAAGAAGCAGTCAGATAGCTCATTGGGCAAAGGAGCTAGCTGTCAAGCTGGATGACCTCAGTTCGATCCAGTTCATATATTAAAACATCATCATTCTGATGGAACAGGAGAACTGTTTTCTTCTGATCTCCACATATGTGCTATGGCACCTGAATGTGTGCACACATACATAAATAAGTAAACACATGTAATTTAAACAATAAGAACAAGCAATCACAAAAAAGATATCCTGACTTTAATAGTACCAAGTGCAAATTTGCCACACCCTTGTCATATCCCAAGAATCGTACACATCCTGGTCTGTCTTCTTTATACACACACACACACACACACACACACACACACACACACACAAATCAACAAATTTTTAAAAATGTATTATATGTGAGGAGGAAGCATGGAAATTTACATCATGCTAATTAGTAGAGGTGCACACACACACACAAAGATACTAGCATAGCTGCACCCATCAGCTTCTCAGATTTTTCTTATTCTGACTTTCCCCCTGGCCCACAGTCTTTGGGACCCTAGAACACCTGCTATTTGAGTCTCCAGAGGGTTGATCTGAGCTGATGTCCTCACTCTTTAGTGGGCCCTTGTGAATTATCAGATGTGTTGCAACCATAACAAGTTTAAGGCTCTAGCAGCTGAGCCTATTTTAGTTCATGGAATAAGTAACACTCCTGTTGGAGCTTGATGGACTTACTCCCTTCAGAGACCCAGACAAAAGTCTGTAGTCCTGGGAGCAAAGTTCAAAAATGAGCAGGTTCACAATATTTTTTTTGACAAAACAATATTTAGGAAGAACAAGACTCTGGTTAAAGTACAGAGAAAGTGAGATGGTTTGAAGACAATCAGCAGGGCCAAGATCACGAGGAATCTTGCATCCTATGCTTTGAAGAGTAGGGAAACCCCAAATCTTTGATACCAAAGTCAAATACCAGATTTTTCATCTCTGTTTTATCATGGTGTCTCTCGATGGCTTCAAGCTCTGGTCTACCTTTGCAGCACATGGTCACATATGGAATGATTATTTCATGTTTTAACATGACAATTAAGTTTTTCAGAACTTCAATGGCAATCATGAGTTACATTTATTATCATCTCCATTATTGTATGTTTAATGTTAAATATTAACTAAGCTTTTAAATTTCTAGCTAAACATTGCCTCACAAACAGCTATAATCTGTATTTGTTTTGTAGTGAAGACTAACAACCTGAACATAGGTGCCAATTTTTTTGACACACAGATTGCATGAATGAGAGGTAAATCGCTTCATTAAATATAAAAAAGGACAAGGAATAGCATAAAATTGTTACTTGAAACCAACACGAAAGTTTTAAGTATGTTACTGTCTGACTGTCCGACTATCGGACTGTTGTTTGCACATGAGAGCAATGTCAGCAAGTGACTCTTAGTCAATGGGCTTCCTGTCACAGCTCAACCGACATCATTTTAATAAGATTCTGACAGGATCCAGAGGATCAGTTTTCTTCACTGCCACTCTCCTTTCAACTTTTAAGCTAATTATTAAGTTACTTCACTAATTAACATCATGATATTTACAAGAAGTCTCGAGAACATTCTCAAACAAAAGTGATCTCTACCTCCTCTTAAGTCCCAAGGCTTCAGTTGTCACTCATACCTTTCACGCCGCACTGTGTATTTAGCTATTCTCTGACTCTCATTCACTCAGTATTAATACACTATTCATTTGCCGAACCATGTTGCTTTTTTCCACCCTTTACTGTGCCTAATGGAACATAAGCAAAGTGTTGGCACTCAAATGTCTGTGCAAACAAATGGATGAAAAGACAGTGTGCTATATTTTCCTCATGGTTGCCTTTTCAACATACCATTAGCTGTTCATTGAGATACTTGTAGAAATTATTAACATGGGGCTGGAGTGATGGTTCAGTGGTTAAGAGAGTGCACTGGTAGGGGCTGGAGAGATGGCTCTCGGTTAAGAACACTGACTGTTCTTGCAGAAGACCCGGGTTTGAATCCCAGCACCCACATGACAGCTAACAACTGTCCATAACTCCAGTTCCCAGGGATCTGACAGCCTCTTCTGTCCTCCGCAGGCATTACAAGACATGGGTTCACTTACCTACATGCAGGCAATGCACGCATACACACACACACACACACACATATATATATATATATCAGTGCACTGGTCTTGCAGAGGACCTGAGTTCAGTTCCCAGCACCCTGAGTGTGCAGCTCATAACAACTTCCTGTAGCTCAGGGATCTGATACCCTCTTCTGGCTTCTGGCCTCCCTCATGGACAAACATGTGCACTCACATGCAAAAACACACAGGCACAGGCGTATACATAATTAAGAATAAAAATAAATCTTAAATTATTAATGTACTGAGAAGATAAGGGTTAGACAGATTAGCAAATACCTTTATATGTATTTTTATATATGAACCATCAAGGATACATATTATATATATACTCTCTTTCTCCATATATATATATGTATATGTATATCTTAACTGCTGTATTTAAAGCTCTCAATTTCTTTAAATGTCTGTGGTTTATACCATGAAAATTGCTTAGCATTGATAACTGAGTTTGATGGTTTTCAGAACGTCATTATCAAGTGCCACAAATGAGGAATGCGATCACTTTGACACTCTTTTTCTACCAATTGATTGCAACATATCTGAAATAAATTATCTGATATACCCATAACTGGTAATGAATCTGGATTGTAAAATCTTATTGCTACAGTAATCTGTTGCCCAACACAAGGAAGCAAGTTCTAGATCTCTTCAATCTTCATCAAGATTTGGCAGATAATTTGGCTCACCCCAAGCGTTTCTTGGCTGGTGAATGAACTTGGTGTATAGAAAAAAGTTCTTGAGAAATACTGTAAATTTTTTATTAAATTAAATTACTCAAGGAAAACAGATAATTAAAGATAAGTCAGTGAAGAAATGGTTTATTATTATAATGGAAAAATAATCTTGTAATCTAACAACTCTGGAAAATAAGAAATTTGATAGAATTTAAGAATTTAGAATCCTAAGAATTTAAGGATTTGGGGCTGAAGTAAAAACCAAAAAGAAAGCTCTTCCATGAACGGTACATTTAAAAAATAAAATATTAGCTAGAAGTGACAGGAGATCAAAACCATCAGTCACTGGAAGCAAAACTGTGCAATCCTTTTTCTTCTTTTACTGAATTTTTGTGAATTTCATGCAATATATTTTGATCACATTTAGATTCATCTACATTCCTCGACTATCACCCACCCACCCAATTTCATGTACTCTATTTTATATACATATATGTACACACATATGTGTATATATGCATTTGTAATGAGGCCTATAGAGTCACACTTTTGTCTCCAGATGCCTCTCAGCGGGGGTCCATCCACTGGATCCTGGTCAATCTATCAGAGTCACATTCTTAAATGAGACTGCCTTTCCCCTCCCAGAAGCCATAGGTTGCCAACAGATAATTATGTAGGGTTGGGGTTTCTTACCCACTTCCCCATATCTATGCTGGGATTTTGAACTTGTGCATGTTATCACCATTTCTGTGAGTTCATACAAGCAACTGATCAAATATTTGGAAAACTGTTTCCCTGTGGTTATCCACTACCTCTGGTTCTTAAATATTTCCACTCCCTCTTCTACAATCCTCCCCGAGCCTTGGGAGGCAGAGCTTTGATTTATATGTTCTATTAAGAGAGATAAACATTCTGCAGTTTCTCATTCTTTGCACACTGGCTGGTTCTGGGTCTCTTTGTTAATCACCATCTGCTGCATAAAGAAGCATCTCTGGTGAGAGTTGAGAGATGCACTAATCTATGGTATAACAATAAGTCATTACTAGTCAGTTTAATAATATAACTATCTAGTATAGTTATATTATCTAGTATTAGGCTTTCCCTGTGGCCCATAACCTGTTTAGTCCCAGGTTCCTAGGCCTGATATCAATGTCAGGTATGGGCTGCATCTTATGGTGGGGACCTTAAATTCAATTAGAAAGTGGTTACTCTGTGCCACTATCTCACCAGCAGGCATGGCACAGTTGGCTGGGTATGGTGGCATACCTCTGTAAGTCTGGCACTCAGGACACTGAAGCAGGAGGACCATGAGAGTGAGGTCATTCTGGGACAGAACAAGGTGCAGTCTTAAAAGAAAAAAACAGTGAAAAATCTTTTTAAATATATAAGAAAATAATATGAAATGCGGGAAAGAGCAGAAGTTTGTTTCTGCTAAAATAAAAAGAAAGTAGTATTAAACCAGAGGGAAAAAATTGGAATTTAATGGTGGGTTGATGAGTTGGTTCAGTAGGGAGACGCTCTTCCACAAAGGCCTGATGATCTGAGCTCTATCCTCAGATCTCACAATGTGGCAGGAGAGAACTGACACCCAAGTGTTCTCTGACTTCTACACACAAACCTTGGTGTTCACAGTCACATACATCCACACACTCACACACACACACACACATACACACAAAATAAATAAATAAAAATAGAATTCAACATTGATGAGTGTCTTAGGCTTGTTTCCTTTTGCTGTGATAAAATACCTTGGCAAAAGCAAGTTAGGAGGGGAAGGATTTATTTGAGCTCACACATCCAGGTTACAATACATCATAGCACAGAAGTTGCAATGGCAGGAGATGGTTGAAGTTGGACACATCACATCCACAATTATGCTACGCATATTCATGGTGGGTCTTCCCACCTCAGTCAACTCACTTAAGAAAATCTCTCACAAGCATATTTACAGGGCAAATTAATATTTGACAGTTTCTCACTGAGACCCCGCCTTCCCTGGAGATTCTAGGTTGTGTCAAGTTGATAGTGGAAGTCAACCATCAAATCAGTATGCTTATATTATTGTGAGTACAGATTATTGGTATTTTAGGGGACTCCTTTTTAAAATTAAATGTTTTAGTATATAAAATAATCGATTTCTTTATATTTTTCTTAAACACACAGACATCCTAAATTTAGATTTTGCATATGAGAGAAAACATGCAACATTAGTTGAATTTGGTTTATTTTGTTTAACATGATGACTTCTAGTTTCATGTGTTTTCCTGCAAATTCTTCTTTATGGCTGAACGGAACTTTATTTTGAATATCTACCTCATTTTCTATATCCATTCACTTGTTGATAGACATCTAGGTTGATTTCGTTTTGGTGGATACTGTGAACAGTGCTGCAATAAATGTGGATGTACAAATATCTCTGTACTCAGACTCGGTATAGTCATATGCAGCTCTGTTACCTTTTTATATGGGGCTTCCTTATTGATTTCCACTGTATGGATGTTAGCATTTAATGTAAAAGAAAAATAATTAATTTGAACATTGAAGTGATCTCAACATAGTTTTAAAAGCAATGTCTAAGAGATTCTCAATTAAAAAGTTCAAGTTTTTGCCGAGTATGAAAAGCCAGCATCATTTTGCTGTCCTATGCACTTCCTGTTACTGTCTCTTCCACACCTTCCCGATTTGCTCCACTACTCAGGTCACACTGACAGCCCCTGCTTTTTAAGGACATCCTACGCACATTCTCACTACAGAGTATTTTTGTATTTCTTGCACCTTCTTCCCACCGGAATTTTACCCACAATTTTTGCATACCCAGCTCTTTTGTTGTCTTCATGGATCTACTCAAGTGTGACTATGGTGTGACATTTTCTGATATTTAAAATGGTATACTTTCTTCCCCTTCAATGAGCTTTATTAGGAGACGGAGGACATGAAACAACAGAGACCATGGTAGGGACATGAGGTAGAAGAGAGTTATGAAGGATGGTGTGCCATACCAGAGGCAGCATGATGGGCTGGGAGGTGGGAGAACATTACAGGCATCATAAGAACATTAGGAAAGTTAACTTAAGGTAAAATGGTAGAAGACGTAGCAGCCGTGGACTGCACAGTGGGAGAATATGAAGGGCCAGGGACAGAGAAAGAATGTGCAAGAGTATGCCAGCCAGAGAGATTGCAAGATAAAGTATTGATATCCTTTATTAATTTCTATCCCCCATGCCTTGCTTCATTTTTTCAGAGCATTTATGACCCTGATATATTGTATGCTTACTTGATAATTACTTATATGTCTCTCTGTGCTCCATGATGACATGAATGTTGACTCATTGTTATATCTTTGGGATCTGAAACAGTATTCAGAATATTCTAGCAGCTCTTTTTATAAAGATTCATCATATGAATGAATGACAAGCAGTGGTTGTGTGAGCATGATGGGGTGTGTATTGATTCCTTAAGACCTATAATTTTAGATTTGCTTAAAATAGCTGTTATAAAGGAAGAAATTTATCCTGCTGAGTCATGAGAATTTCAAAGTGCAAAGGAAGAGCTGTGTGTGAGCGTGTGTGTGTGTGTGTGTGTGTGTGTGTGTGTATCTCTAGCATCAGGTGTTGTTAGTGACAAAGCAGAATGGATTGGCAAAGGCAGACAGTTAAAAAATATGATCAATGGAAGAAATAGTGGCACAGATAACCCAAACGAGCAAGCAATGGTACAGTCTTCAGACTCACGTGTTGATACATAATCACACACACACACACACCAGCACACACATACACACACACACACACAGTCACACACGCATGCTCAGTGTAATCAATACCTCTTTGTTCATACTTGCTTTGTGGAGTAAGTTAAGAAAATGAAGCAAATAGACTAGCAATCATAAAAGTGAATTTAGCTTGAAGAAGCTTGTCAAGACCTTCTTATCATAGGCCAAATAGTTTACTTAGAAAAAACTGCACATTGTTACAGCTTATATTTGCCAGTCACTGACATAGAATTCTATTCCTTGCCTTTAGAAACTATTTCTAAAGACCTCAGTGCTAGGTAAAGAGATAATGTGAAATGGATGGTGCTGGAGGAACACACTCAAGGTGGTCATTTGACTCACACACACACACACACACACACACACACACACACACACACATTGCAAATAATCCCTTCCTAAAGTATAGAGACCTTAACAAAGAAAGAACACTTTCCTTTTCTGTAGATTGCTACAAATCCAGTTTTGGGGTGGGGTGGGGTGCCCAGGGTGTTTATCTTTTTCTTTTAGTCTTCAGTATTGCCAAAGGAACTTAGGGCCTTGCACATGCTAGACCAGTGCTTTACTATTGAGCTATATCCCCAGTCCTTATCCTTGATCTTTTTAACAGGGGCATACAGAGTATCTATTGAGACCCCATATTTTGAATTAACTCTAATTTTCTTACGACTTTTGATCTAGAGTGATTTTTCAGTATGTCCTATAGACATTAATCCTCAAGAACATTGTCTTTTTCATTAAAACATTGGAAAAAGCTAGGTTAACTCGAGTTGAACAGAATGTTCTACAATAGGAATTACTAGAATCTTTAAAATGCACCTCACAAATCAGGAAAACAAGAGAGCCCAGATGCTTAGACCAGTCCTGTACAGCTGTTGCTGACTGAATACCATGTACAACAACCTTTCATACTCTCCTTCCAGTATTTGTAAAATATGTAGACAAATTTCCCCCCAATAGTGTAATGTTTCCCCAGAATCTAGTGGAAATAGACAAATAAAAGAAGATAGTTCAAATACCTGTACTGTGATCCTGTCAAAACCATTGAAAGTGGCATGGTATATAATCAGTCTTCATTGGTGAGTCCATACAGGCTGTGAGGGCATGATTCTCCAAGACACCTGTGAGATAAGAAATAAAATGACTGAAACAGTCTAAACACTCCCCATTTTATCCGCAGGACTGTTGCACAAGCTGCCTGAGCTTATTCTTGTAAGTGCCATTTGGAATAAACAGTGCTTTTACTACATTTCTTTAATCTCTAGCTGGGGCTTCAGATCCTCCTGACACTGCCTCAACAAGAGGTCCCCAAACAATATTTCAACTCCTAGATCAAAGAATGGCTATCATGATATATGGACAGTTATTTTCGTAGTTAAATAACTTGAAGTTCATAAGCCTCAATGATCTTGAGATTTATTGCCACTTTTTAATTATTTATACCTCAAATGAACATTATGAGAACCCAAAGTATTCAAAGTAAATTTCAAATTGCTCATTTTCCTCTTCTTTCATGTTGAAAGGGTCTGATTCTGTCTGGTGTGCAGCCTTGTCTACAATGATCCCTAAGAAAATACTGGGCATTACAAACTTACTGTTGGTATCTCGCTCTCCCAAGGCTTGGTATTTTCTTATTCCTGACTATGATTTTTAGAGATCCACTCAAAGTAGAAAGCTTGAAGAAAAAGTACACAAGGGAGAAGACTGCATATCAACTTGGATGGATGGACACCCTGGTCTACTAGGATCATTGTAAGAATGAAGGATGATAGTTTTAAGTAGTCAATATGCTAAGCGTGGCAGGACAGAAAGATGAAAAGAATTTGGTTCCTATAATGTTACACAGAAACTAAATTAAGATATTCTAAAGCCTTTTATTTGTTGGTTAACAATTCTTGCTTATTGTTGTTCAGAGAGTTAGGTAAAAATTATTAGTTATTTGAAACCAAGAGACTGAATATATAAAATTGTATGAGGGAAGTAATTTGATGCTTCTAAATTATTTTTGATAGGTAAATTGGGTCAAATCAGGAGAAAGCACCAGGATTCAGTGGGATAGAGTTTATTAGCAGAGGAAAGTGCACAGGCCAGTCTCCTTTGAGATAAAGAAGCTGTCGGTCCTTCAGGCTGCTGGCTGGGGGTTTTTAATAGGGGCTTTGGGGGGATGTGGAAGGCAGGAAAATATTTTTTTAGAAAGTTAGGTGGGAGAGAGAGAGAGAGAGAGAGCCCAAGGCTTATCAGGAGAGAGTAGCCTCTGTCAAAGTGCCCCTTTCCATCCTCTTCCATCAGCCTGGATCTGGGTCAAAAGGTATAAAGAGTCTGTTTATCCTTTAAGATCATCAAAGAGGAAGCATGCTGTTTTGAAGAGACTTCTTGCAGTAATCCAGTCTCTGGTCAAAGGATGGAGTCTGTTTATCTTGTCTTCCAAGATCAGGGTGTTCATTAACTCACTTCCTGCATTCTCAGGGCCCTGCAGAACCTGTGAGGCCCTGCTGCATTGTGGAGGGCATTGCTGTAGGCCCAAACCCTAACAATTTTAAGATACATTTTTAGTTTTAATTATATGTATATGTGTATCTCTGTGTAGGGGTAAATCACATAAGTGCAGATGCATGCAGAGACCAGAAGAGAGTGTCAAATCTCCTAGAGCTGGAATTATAGATAGTTGTGAGCCACCTGACATGGGCGCTAGGAACTCAGGTCTTCTGCAACAACAGTACTTCATACTCTTACCACTGAGCCATCTCTCCAGTCCCAGTTTGGGGTTTTTAAGGTACTATAAACATAACTTTGTTGTTACTTGGTTGCATCGTTTTCTTTTATTTTGTGGGACAAGGTCTCATGTAGCTCAAGTTGGCCTCAAAACTGTTCTGCAGTGTAGGCTGCCCTTGAATTCCTGAGCTTCCTGCCCCTGCCTATCAAGTACAGAGACTTTAGCTGTGTGCCAACACATGCAGCTTTTACTTGACCTAATCCTTGTGAAGAGGTAAGTCTGCTAGCTATGTTTATTGATGAAATTTAATAATTTCTTCTTCAGTGTACTTTGGGACAATGTTCTAAGTTATATTTTCCTTGTTCCACTCTATAATCGTAGGCCCTATTGTATAGTTTGATCTGAGGTAAAGACTTGGCCCAAATAAAGTCACTTTCGTTCTTTCTTTAAGGAATTAGCTGTCTGAGACAAGAGTCAGTCATTATTAGTTCTTGACCAGAAAAGTGATGCAAATTAAAATCTGGGAAAGCTTCATGTTATAGTTTATAGTTTATGATATACATTCCCCAAAGGTGCCTGTGCTCAATGTTTGGTTCCCAGTGCAGTAGTGTTCAGAGTTGGGGCATTTGAGATATGTCTGGACCTATAAAATTTCTGACTTTCATTGTTCATTCATTAATGGGCTCCTCCTTTGATGACCTATTGGAAGGTAAAGTAAACTTGAGAGGTAGGACCTCCTTGAAGGGAGGGATTTTTAGAGAGCTTTCTTTGGGAGGATATAACGTTTTCCTAGATTGATAACTTTCCTCCTCCTCCTCCTCCTCCTTCTCTCTCTCTCTCTCTCTCTCTCTCTCTCTCTCTCTGTCTCTGTCTCTCTGTCTCTCTTCTGTCTGTCTGTCTCTCTCTCTGTATCTCTCTCTCCCCTTCCAGATTCCATGAGATAAGAAACTTGCTCTACCATGCCCTCTCAACCCTGACATTCCCCCTCACCCATAGTGAGGAGGTCAAGTGACCTTGAACTTAAACGTCTGAATCCTTGACCTCAAGTAAATGACCTCAAGTTTATTTCGTCTATCTGTCACAGAAGTGGAAGCTGCCTTACACACCCTGCTTAGCATTGTACATATAAAACTAGAAAAAAACAAGTTGTAGAATAAGAACAATTAAGGAAAAATAAGCAGGAATAAGAGACTCCATCCCTCTGGAGAGACAGAGTAATTTTCTCTTTTAATTATCTGACTTCTGGATCCATTTGCTTCTGAAGTTGACCTTTGGGTCTGAAGAATAAATTTCTATTTGCCAATGTTTAACACTTTTGTTGAAAGAAATTGC
Organism: Nannospalax galili; assembly: GCF_000622305.1. Classification (NCBI taxonomy): domain Eukaryota; kingdom Metazoa; phylum Chordata; class Mammalia; order Rodentia; family Spalacidae; genus Nannospalax; species Nannospalax galili. The sequence goes on from NW_008358101.1 coordinate 7,617,235, forward strand.
AAAGCTCTATGCTACTTGTAACCTTATAATACTTGATCAAGATAGCTGTGAGTAAAAAGAGACTCAGTAGGATATTATTTTTTAGCAATGTTATAGCAATGAAAATTCTTTAATGGCACTAATTTCCATCTACTTTGCATTTGAACTACTTAGTGACTGTGCCATCTATTTTATTAGTGTGTAATTGTTAAGGGGATAGATTTTACTAATTCAGTTTTTAAAAACTACTAAATCATGAAGCGTTAACCTTTGTCTATAATAAGAATTTAAAATATTTGTCAGAAGGTAAAGGATTTTCACCAATCCAAATTAAATGTTTACTTTAAGTATCTTAGGACTATCCCAAATCACAGAATAAAGACATATACAAATAAAAGCCATTTTGTTCATATGGCTTTTTAACACAATTACATTCCTTTTTAACAGTAATCAACACTTACAAGGAAGGTTTTAAAATTCTAATAGATTCCATTGTAAACTTTCTGCATTGTGTTGAGGATTAATAAGTTATTTTTTAAACATGTTTCTTTTTAATTAACTTGAAGGAAATAAATTTTAAATGGTGTTTTATCAACAAGGATCTTAGAACTTGTATCAAGAGGCTACATTGCTGTAGAGGTAGTGTTACTCTAATTATCCTTCTTTTAAACAGCAGATGAATTATCCTTTTTGAATAAGTTAAAGGAATCCTATAAATATTGTGACCAGTATTGTGACCAGATGTTCCCTTAATCTTGAATAACCTCCAGGTCTCCCTATTCTCATTTGCAACCCCTGATAGTTCTTTTATTAGAAAATCTGTAATCAAAGATTCTTTCTCTACCACTTTAAATGAGAATACGTCTCTTGGAAACCACAGAGAAGTCTTTCTTAAGGACTTAGAAGCCTAGCTGTAGCCTATGGCTATAAGATAACAGATTCACCCAGAGTCCAAGGGAGGGTAGGAGCCTAGTTTCCTTGGGCATTTTGTAAAAAGGGGGAAAGGTTCACGGAAGTGAGAAAGTTAACTTTTCCATTGTGAAGTCCAATTAGCAAATAGATGACCTATGATTTGCAGGCTTCCGCCCCTATCCCTCACCCTCCCTCTGCAGTTCTTAATAATTGTTAATCAGAGTCAAGGGAGTTTAGAGTGCATTCTGGGCTCTATAGTCAAAGTGAATGGAAACTCCTCTCTGGATTGTTTTCCTTAGTTTGTTGAAAAGTTTGCTTTGTCAGTTTCTGTAAAAGAGAAGGTAATTTTTCTCAGCAGTGTTTGTAAACTTTTATTGGAAAATGATCATTACTAAATGCTTTAAATTTTAAGTTGTTTAACAACTTTACATAATTTATTTGCAATGATTCTCCATAAACAAGACTATGCTGATAAGCTTCACAATACTTACTGTCAAGGAACACCTCAGGTTACTTCTGCCCAACTGGATTCTGGGTGCCTCTAGTTCTCTGTTAGAGCTGGGCCTCTAGAATCTCTGTTGCCATTTCCTTCCAAGACTTAAATTGCACTTAATGATAGGATATCACTTCTGGAACTCGAAAGGATTGCCCTATTGTAACTTGTCTGATTTTTTACTACTTACAAAGTATGCTTCCAAGTGCTTTATTCTTTAATAATCTCAATTATAGACATGTCCTTGTGTGTTAATTATTTTCTCCAGTTTTGTTAAAAGCATTTTTTAAGGGAATTAAGAATATTTTAGGGAATTGGCTATAAGTAAGGGACTAAACTCTTTTTACTTGGGAGTCAGGGTTCCCTTTTGTGGGTTCATTGTCTCAATAAAAGAATTTAAAAGTGGCCTTAGGGAACTAGAGAGATGGCTCAGTGGTTAAAAGCACTTCCTTCTCTTCTAGAGGACCCAGCTCAGTTCCTAGCACCCACACAACTGCTTGTAACTCCAGCTCAAAGGAATGGAACACCCTCTTCTGGCCTCCATGACACCGACTCACACATGGCATATACTCACAGAGACACATATTATTAAAAAAATAATAAATCTTGTTTTAAAAAAATAGACTCAAAGGAAGCTCAGGGACTATTTTATTAGAGTTTGAGAGAAAAACATCTGGGATGGACAAGTGGAGAGAAAGTCACAACTTAAAAGGCAGTTAGACAAGGAGATCAGCAAACAGCTGTAGAAATAGGAAGGTCTTCAGAGAAATGAGGAGAAAGCCCAGAGTTAGAGCAGACATGCTTTATGTTACTGGAATTTTAGTATCCCATTGAGGATCCCTGAGATGATACAGGGGAAACTAGGATCCCCTCTTGGGATTCTTTTTCTTTTTAAAAATATATTATTTATTATTTTTATGTGTATGAGTATTATTCTTGCATCTATGTGAGTGCTCTAGTGTCATGCAATGCCCTGCAGAGGTCAGAAGCAGATGTTGGATCCAAGGAACTGGATCTACAGATGGGCGTCAGCCCGCATGTGGGTGCTAGGATCTGAATCTGGGTCCTTTGCAAGAGCAGCCAGTGCTCTTAACTTACTGCTGAGCCATCTCTCCAGCCTTGAAATCTTGCTGAGTAGTTACTCAACTGAACTCACAGAAATGGTTACAGCATGCACAAATCCCACATAAGTTCAAGCCAGACAAAACCTCAGCACAGATGTGGGGAAGTGGATAAGAAACCCAACCCTTGCTGAGGGAACTACTGGCAACCAGTGATGGCTGGGAGAGGGAAGAGTCAGTCTTGTTAAAGAATGTGATCTTTGGTAGATGAACTAGATTCCAGTGAATGGACCCACATCAAAAGGTATTTGGGGATACAAATTTGGGGGTAGTAAGAAGGGGTGCAGATAAGGGAGGGGATCTAAATATGATAAAATATATATTGTATTAAATTCTCAAAAATTCAATAAAGAGTAAAAGAGTTTAAGAATGAACTCAAACGGAAGTTTAAGGGCAATTTTATCAGTTTAAAAAAAAAAAAACAAAAAACCCTCAGAGTAGACAAGATGAAAAATCACATCATGAAGGAAAGAAAGAAAACATTTATTCCTTTGTAAATAGGCATGGTCGGGTTCATGGCAAACTAGGAGCCACATAGTGTGTGTTCGGGGTGGTGGTGGGGGTAGCTGTAGAGAAAGGATAAATAAATCCAAATGTTGGGGAAGCCCAGAGTATTAGAGAAAGCATGCTTAGAAAAAGAGATAAAAAGAAAAGGAGAGGTTACATTTTTCTTGACCAAGAGTTTTTCTTTTAAGGGGGTCTTTCTTGCTTCTGTAACATTAGGATTTGGGTCAATTTCCAAAGAAGAGATAGAAAAAGAGAAAAGAAAATGTCACACTTTTTGAATCAGAATGCAGAAAAGCCAACAGGCTTAGCACCGAAGCTCTGTAAGCAAACTCGGGTGTGTGTGTGGGTGGGGGTAACTCCTGAGAGTTATAGATATATCATCTCATTAAGAAGATATATTTTCCTCTCATCCCCTTAGCAGATCTTCAGGTGAATCAGCCTTTGTAAGGGGTGGTATTCTAGTCAGGTGACTAACAGATCAAGCTAGATTGCCTCTTTTTAAAAAAAAAAAATACTTTATTTTATTATTGTGAGTGCACCCGCGGAGGTCAGAAGAGAGCTTCCGATTCCCGTGGAACTGGAGTTAAGGATGGTTAGTAGCCCCCATGGGGTGTTGGGAATCGAACCCAGGTCCTCTACAAGAGCAGTCAGTGCTCATAACAGCTGAGCCATCTCTCTAGCCTGCTAGATTAACTCTTAAAAGAGAGGACAGTAGTATCTAATGTTCTAATCTTTGGGGCAGTTTGGAATGTCATGTCTCCACCTCATAACCAGAGGTAGAATTCAAATTCCATTCTTTGAGGGAGAGGAAGGGAACTTTAGAGGAAAAGTAAAGAAAACAGCTATGTTGGGGCAGCCCAGAGTGTTAGAGAAGCATGCTTAGAAAAGAGATATAGCGAAGGAAAGGAGAGGTTATGCTTTCCTGAAGAATTCAGAAAAATGTGCAGACCTACAATGGAGCACATTTCTGTAACCCTGGTCCATAGTCCTTGCACCAGAAGTCAAGATTCCAGGCAGGAAAAGTTCACCATTTCATTAACCTACTAGGTATTCTGCCCATCTCTGTACACAATTCAGGGTGACTCCATCTTCCTAGGCGTGGTCCTGTGACCTGGTAATCTGGAAAAACTGGAAAGTTCAGGTTCTACCCAGACCAGAGACTTTTATTCTCTTTAATAATTTTTTTTGCTACTTTTAACAGTAATTCTACCCAAGGCATCTCCAGAGCACTTCGCTTGTTTCCCTTAAAATGAGAGAAAAAAGAAGGGAAAAAATGATGTCTTAGAAGTCTTTTAAGTTATAGTCTGAGAGCCACCAAAACAGTATATATATATATAAAACTAAAAATGCTAAGACAATTAGATACTAATAGTTAAGTACTGTTAAATACTAAATATTATTAAATATTAATTAATTCCTACTCCCCCTGGAGGAGCCCATACCCACTCTTAGGTGTGTCTTACTTTCTGTAACTTTCTTTGAAAAGCTTTCTTGGGTAAGTCTTTACTTTCTTCTGAATGCCTCTCTTTCTCCTAATTCTCACGGTTAAGCCAATAGGAGGACATCTGTAATAAAAATGCTCTATAAACTAACTCATCCTGAAATTCTTTCCAGTGTAGAGACTGTGATCCCTGCTTTGACCTGAGTCAGGGTTCCTAAAAGCTTAGGGGAACTTCTCAGGCTGTTGATAGTAGCAGTGTGGAGCTGTGTCTCTGTCCCCTCACTGCTGATAAAGGGACAAATGAGAATAATATTACTACATCACACAGAAGATAAATAGGTTAGCTGGAGGGGAATCTTTGGCTCCTGTAGTTTGTTATAGGTGGTCTCTGGTGTTTGCCTGTTTTTGATGTCTTAGTCTAAGAACTGAAGAAGCCCACAAAAACAGCAAAGTGGCAGTGGATTTTACTCAGAAGCAAAGTGAAAAATACAAGTTAGACACACTAAGAGAGCAGTAAACTGAGATTTTTTAAGAGCACTTGATTAGTGTTTTGGACTTTTTAGGGGTCCAAGGGGAGGAGGGCATGGTTGCTAAAGGATGAGATGTAGATGGTTTCCTGTTTTAATTCACAGGCTTGGCTTATATAAAATTCTGTTCATGTCTAATGTTATTTCCCATAATGCATCTGACTTTAATTATATGCATACCCAATCAGGCATAGGTATAAGATGGATAAATATGGACTTTTCCTAAAATTTCACTAAGAAGACACAATTTGCCTTACTGTATGTCCTCTCAGAACCAATTCAACTAGATTGGTCCATTGCCACTGTTTCCTGAATGTGTTTCAGGTTGTGCTTGGCCACAAAAGGGGGATGACTAAGAGTTTTCTAAGGTGCTATAGGTGGGAGTGACCTAATCGCCTTTGTTTGGAGAAGGGTGGGTCCTAAGTTGCTAAGTGCCTTGTTTCAGAAGAGGTGTGTGTGTGTGTGTGTGTGTGTGTGTGTGTGTGTGTGTGTGTTCCCCCTAAGGGCCTTTTTTTTTTTTTTTTTTTTTCTTATTTTAATAGAGGAACCAAAGGAAGAAGTGCCATCTTCTTGGAGCAGCTTCTTACTACTTCAAAAATGATCAACAAATAAGGAACTTTGAAAAGAAACGTTTATAAAAAGGAAAAACACAGTGACTAAGGCATATTCTCACCACACGAGGTTACTAAATATTGTTACTGAGCCACATTTATTTGTAGCTAACACTGAATTCAAGAACAAAGTTGAGCTGAATAAATTAACTGATGGACATTCCTAAATCTCAGTAATCATCACTCTGAACATTTATAATTTGTTGAATATTTATTCAAATTTTTATTTAAACTTTAATTATTTAGTATTCTCCAAACTCTTGGAATGAAATACTTTCTGCTTCTCATCAACTTTATTTGGACTAATTGCTATTCCTTGAGAGATTTGATGCGTAATGAGATGATGGTATTTTTAATTACTTAAAAGATGCTCTATCTGCTGGGTCTGATCCAAGAGAGAAACTGGCTAAGTGAACACTGGACCTTGAGCTGTTTTGTAATAGGAAAAATGTGCCTGCAAGGCCTCAGAAGGGAGGCCATTGAGCTGGTGGGTGGTAAAAAAGAAATCTGCAACTCCTGCACAGAAGATTCCTGTTACTCCCATGACAGAAGAAGGGGAACAAAATATAGGGACTATAACACTAAGTAAACAAACAATCGGGCTAAAGTTGTTTTCACTAGAGTTTGTACCTGAGCCAGCCACAAGCATTTTACTTCTAAGAGACTTTACACTGAACTCCTTCATCCAATATAAATGGAAAAACAAATGAACCTGTAATGCTTATTAAATACATGCCCTAGGTAGTTCTTGCATTAAAAGCTGCATGTTGGAATTCTGTGTCTAGTAAGATTCAGTATATTGCATTGACATCACCCATCCATGATAGTTAATCTTATTAATCTTATTGAATTGGGATGAGTCTAGGAGATTGGTAAATCATACCTCTTTCTGGGTGTATCTGTAAGAGCATTTTCAGAAATGTTTAGACCAAAATCACCTGTAACAGGTCAACCCAATAACAAATTAAAAATCTTAATAGACTCTTCGGAAAAGGTGGAAATATGGAACTTGGGAGCAAGTTGAATTGCATGTATCACTAGGAGTATGCTTCCGAAGCTGTATCTTTGCCCTGGCCTCTTCCTGTTAGTCTTCCTTGCTTCCTGGATGCTGAAAATGACGTGACTGCCAACACATTATCTTACACATTGAATGAGATGGCTTGTGCCGTCATTTTTATATACCCTGACTAGTCATAAATGCATGAATATGGTTTTATCATTATAGACATTGGTTATGGAATTACTCATTTAGTCAGCTAATGTCTATTCAGTAGTACTCTGTTGGATGCAACAACCGTGGTAGAAATGACTTCCTCAGATTGCTCATGAGTGGAGAGCTAAGCCTGCTGATAATTATGATGCAGCTCAACTTGTACATTAACAGAAGCATTATTAAAGTGTAACTTATCATGAAACAAAGAATGCTGTTTCTATGCTGAACAGATTAGAAAATATACAAACTAGCATATTTTCTTAATCTGTTAACTTCCAAACTAGAAATTCCCTGTAACATAAAAGCTTTTGCATTATGGCTAGGGAATAGAAGAGCCTCTAATAACACATGTAGATTTTTGTTACAATGTGATTTCTTTTCCTAGCAAGTTAACAAACATTGGCATTAGCATACTGATTACAGAGCTTGGCACATAAATTTTGGAATGGGGGGGCATCAAAACAATCTGCTCCAATATGAAGCCAACAAGATATTTCTGCCAAGGGAAGATGACAGTATTCTAAATGGAATCTTGTGATGGCAGGACAGTTTTTAATTTTCCTTTCTTTTCTGTCATATCTTGTTTACACTTGGTTAATAAAATATAAAAGCAATTATCTTATAGAGAAGCCTTTAAATCACTGTTTATAGAGAATTTCATCTAGGATATGTTTGACACGTATTTATTTACAGAATGTTATGATTGGAATTTGTTACCCACCTTGCATGCTTCTAGATAACAGCTACTATCATAATTACCATATGCATATTTGGGTTTTATGTGAAACATATGTTCAGTTAGACAGCTAGTATAGCTATTTGTGCTATAAGTTGAATTCAATAAATTAGTCAAAGTAGTGTGTCCAAGTCTAAAGAACCAATAACTAACAGCCTCTTCTTTCTAAGTTAGGATGGAGGAAATCTTAGATAGGGGAGATTATGTAGATATTCAAAATAGAAGAGCAGCAATAAAATTTTTATTTTAAAAGGATTAAGGAAATACTGTGGTATAAGCTGAGTAGCAAACACCTTCTCTGAGAAGATATGTTGGAATCTTGGATGCAAAATAATGATAGGGGAGGAAGTGGCCATCCTCTCAGTTGGACACTGTCTCCAAGTGTGTTTACTGCTGCTGGTGGTGGTAGTGGTGAATTTTCTGTTTTCTGGTTAGTATTTTGATTCTTACTTGGAGAATTTATGGTTTAAGTTTCCTGTCTGGGATAATTTGCTGTTTTCATTGAGTCAGACTAATATCTCTGAGCAAGTGTAAGTTTTTTTCAGTATTATAGGAACTCAAATTTCAAGAGGTTCTGTAAATATTTGAGAGTGCTTAAATGAAAATAAATACTCCTAAGCTTGTCAGGTCAAATTCTCTCTCAGTTTCCTAGCGATGGGAACTTGGAAGCTGTGTCTCCATTAATATTTTTAAGGGATTCTGTTTTATTTACTGTTAAGAGTTTGGGATATGCATATTTATATGCCACTTATATAGCTTCTTTTGTATATTGCTACTTTGTGTCCTTTGCTGATTTTCAACCTTATAAAGATTTGCAAGACATGTTAAAATATGTATCATCCTGATACACAAAATCATGACATAGCCATCTTGATAAACATATACAAACTTTGACATTTTATATATATTATAAAATGTTCCTGCATGCTATTTTCATTACTCATGCATTTCTGTGGAGAGGTGAGTACTTTTATGTTTGTGATAAGCAGGTAGAAAACAACATGATCGATGGCACATTTATTGCTTACATATGGAGACCTAGAATAATTAGTTTCAGTGGGATTATGTTATTGAAATATTAACTAGATTTTAACTGATTTCCCTCTGGCATTTCTTATTCCTCTTTGGTCCTCTATTTCCAATTCAAGCTTGATCATTCTGGATGCATTTCTTTAGGGAAAAGATGCATTGGCAAAAAGCAGTTAAGGAGGAGCTATTTCTGGCTTTTACGTTTCTGGAACTCAGGCCATACAAGTAATAGAAGAGACTACAGGCTCCTAAACTAGTCTCTAAGTTTCAGAAAAATAAAACAGTTTTCCTCAGACCAAGGTGAATGGACAAAACCTTCTTAGTTGCCTGGATGGTATGTGTGAACAGAGGGGCTTGGTCTTTCCCTTCTCAGGCCTGTGTGTAGGAATAGAACTCCTGAAAGGTTGATGAGGTCAGAAAGAAGATGGAATTAATGTGCATAGGAACATAAGGCCATAGGTGGCATTCTAAAATTTCTAGTCCTTGGCCTGGACAGATGGCTCAGTGGTTAAGAGCACTGGCTGCTCTTGCAGAGGACCCAGATTCAATTCCAAGCACTGACAAGGGCAACAAATAACTGTCTGTAACTCCAGTTCCAGGGGAATCTAATGCCCTCTTCTGACCTCTGCAGGCATTGCATGACACAGGTGCACTTACACACATGCAGGCAATAGAGTCATACACATAAAATAAAAATAACTAAAATACTTAAAATTTCTAGTTCTTTGGCTTACAATGAGTCTTCTAAAAATGTGAGTGAGTGAGTGAGTGTGAGTGTGTGTGTGTGTGTGTGTGTGTGTGTGTGTGGTGCAGGACATCTGTGAGTCAGTTGGTGTGCCATGGTGTATGTGTGATCAGAGGACATCAGAGTCATTTGGCTTCCATCCTCATGTGGGTTTTAGGTATCAAACTCAAGTTGACAGGCTTTGATGGGAAGCACCTTTACCTGTTGAGCCATTTTACCAGCCATAGTCCTTCATTCTTTGGAGTTGAGGAAAAACCATCAGATGTTGATTATGCCTCTGCAGGAATCTTGCAGACAGATAAAAGAGGTAAGTCAGGGAATACTTAAAGTGCATTTGGAGAGCCAGACTCCTTGAGATCCCTTTACACTAGGTCATATGGATGTATGGATTCATAACTTAATTCTCTGAGTAGGTGTAGAGGCAGCTTCTGAGGCAGACTAATTTATATAGACTAACTTATATAGACTAATCTGATTTCTGAAAAAAAGAGAAAGATGTATCTTGTGCATACTCAGTCTGTGTTGACAGCTTAACCTGAGAAGATGCCACCTTGCCTTCTGGTCCATTCCAACACTTGGAGGGGAAAAGCTTATACACAAACTTTTGCCTCCTCAGACCTAGGGCCACAGTGAAAGCAAAGTACAGAGGAGAGTCACATCTCTGAGGAGCACCCTAAAATCTAGGACACTTTGTTCCCTTCCCGATGACCCCAGGCTCCAAACAGCTTTGTGTTAGCTTCCTTGCAAAACTGACATTTTTATCATCTATGGGAGAAGGTTTGGTGAGGTTTTTGCAGAAGGATGTAGGGCAGGCTGTCTGCTGGGTAACTCCCATGTCTAGTCCTGTGCAGCCAGTCAGGTATTCATAGGGTAAGGTGCTGAGTCTCCTACTTTATCTTCCTCTAACCAGCTTTCTTGCCTGATTCACTTTAAACAGCTCTGCTGTTCTACAGTGAGGTTCAGTTCAGTTGCCTGAGCTTGTTGACCAGGGAGCCAGTGTAACAGCTTCTCTACTTTGGCTACAACTTCTGTCCTTGAATCAAACATTTACTTCAAACAGCTAGATTGTAAATATTTTAGGCTTTACAGGCCATACGGTTTCTGCTGCAACTATTTCAACTCTGCCACTGCAGAATAAAAATAGCCACTTACAATATGCAAATGATGAATGTGGTGTGTCCCAATAAACTTTTATGAATTAAGGACATCTGGCCATATCTGGCCAGTGGACCTATTTTGCTAACTCTTAAACTGTTTCCTTCTGCCTTTTCTCCAAGGATCTCCTCATTGAAGACTAAGATCTAAACTATTATGGGAGGGCTATTCAAACCTTTATTTATTTTTTGACTCTCCAAGTAAGATACTGGAATGAGCTTGCATAGTTTCATGCGGACCAGATGCTTGGTGTTGTTCAAAATCATTTAACTTAAACTGTGAGAAATGGGTTGGATATTATCATTTAACTTAAACTGTGACAAATGGGCTGGATACTAGCCTCGAATACAGATCAAGGATCACACTATAGGAATGATTTTTACAATATGAACATGCTCTGGAAAAATTGCTTGTTTATAATGTAGACAAGATCACTGAGCCCTGAGTTCCTCTTGTAATCCGAAACAAATAGCTTTAATTCTTCATGACCCTTCCCTGCCCTGGACCCAAAATAATGTATGCATGTGCATGTGTGCATGGTTTCCAGAAAACTTTGCAAATGGTGCAGATATTCCTTGGCCACAACAAAGATAAGAAGATTATCCCATTTGTGTTGCAAACAGAAATGGAATTAAATTGATGAATTCTGTTTTGGTTGTGTGTATGCTGGCCTAGGTCAGTAGGGATCAAAAAAGACAAAATTCTTCTCTGAAAAGATCAGGGTTCAACTTTTACATCCCCATTTCATTATGGAGTTCAATAAAAGAGAGTTCTTTGCTCGGGAGAACAGTTCCAAGAGAATTCTGAAGGAAAAGCTTCTCTGCATAGCTCAGGTCCCTCTTGGCCAAATGCATGCTAAGAGGTAGGCTGTTTCTATTCATGCGTAGTCATGATACAGCATTGGGTTGTATCCACCACACACATACTAGAGGGGGATAATATTTTGAAAACTGTGTTAGGCTTTCTGTCAGCTAGCCTGGGGCATGAAGAGTGGTATTTCTTTTCTTGGGATGTGAACACATGGGTGTTAGGCTTGGATTACCCTATTTCTTGAGGCATGGAGAGGTCTGTTGGTAAAGCCTGGGGCTTCGCCCCATGTGGGATCCTGTCAGGGACCAGGTGAATTCTTTATAATTGTTGGAAAACTCAAAATGGCTACTTACAGCATCAGCCGTTATTAACTGCCTCCTGGGCTGAACACTCCTTATCCTCAAGCAACTAGAGGATCTCAATAAGTGTCCTTGTTCTTGGCTTGGTGGGTGTGTACAGAGGTGCAGTGTCCTGTGGTAGTCTGAATGAGAAATGTCCCCCATCAGCTCAGGTATTTGAACACTCGGTCCCCAGTTGGTGGCACGGTTTAGGGAAGTTTAGGAGATGCAGCCTCACTAAAACTATGTCACTAGAGATAGGCCTTGAGAGTTCATAGCCCTGCCCTGCTTCCAGGTTGCTTTCTGCTTCATGTTTGAAGTCAAAGATGTGAGCTCTCAATGTTGTGTCCTGCCTCCCCATCACGAAGCACTTTTAACCCTCTGGACCTATAAGCCAAAATAAACCATTTCTTCCATAAGTCACTTTGGGTCATGGTACTTTATCATGGCAACAGAAAAGTAACTAATGCACCTCCCCATAGGGCAGAGGGGCAGTGATGATCACTGCATGTTTGAGTATCTAAAGGAATCAAGTTACTATGAGTAGAGTGCTCTTAAGCTGAGATACTCAACAGGACCATGCATGAGCCAGGCAACTTGGAGGCTCCCATGCAGCTGCTTTAGCAAACAGTGCTGGAATTGGAACACACAATAAAATATAAGCTCATTTCATATTTGATAGCTAATGAGGCCATTAAGCTAATCATTTAAAACTGATTTTCTGCCAGCTGTGGTGGTACACACTTTTAATCCTGGCTTTTGGGAGGCAGAGGCAGGTACATCTCTGTGAGACTGAGGCTAACCTCATCTACATAGCAAGTTCCAGGCCAGCGGGGGCTACAGGGAAACACTGTCTCAAAACAAACAAGCAAACAGAGTTCCAAATGACACACATATACTTAGCAGTATACATTCCTTATACACTGTTCTAAAGTTATTTTGTTATTTATCTCTTAGGGTAGGTTTTATTTATTTTTATTTTCTTCAAATATTTTAGAGGATGTGTGTTTTTCCCTGTCACTAGTTTTCATACTAGTTTTGTGAATATAATTTACTTTACCAAATGATTTCCTGCAAATATATTCCTAGTAAGAGATTTGCTGATTCAAGATTTATGAGTGTTTGAAGGCCCTTGGGACACATTAACATTTTGTTTCCAACAGTGTTTGAAAGTACCTGTTTCATTTAGACTTCACCGGCACTGAGTATTCACAGAACAATTCAATAGATATTTAATTTTATTCACTTGATTACTAAATTAAGTTAAACATTTGATGTGGCTACCAACCACTTGTCCTTTATGTTTTATTTGGTGAGTTTTTCTGCCTTCTCTCTTCAGATGAGGATATTGAAGTTGAATGCTTAAGCAACTTGTATGGAATTCATTTGAAAGTTGAAGACTTGGAACTTCAGTGAGCTGTACAATATCACTCTGGAAGAACAGGAACTAGCACGGTCTCAATTTTTCTGTTTCTGATTCTCTCAAGATGGTCTTCTCTCTTCTCTCTCTCTCTCTCTCTCTCTCTCTCTCTCTCTCTCTCTCTCTCTCTCTCTCTCTCTGTCTCTTCCTTTCTTTTTTAATTCCTGGAAATTACCACTCACACCAAAAAAAATCTAACGAAATATTTAATATAAGAGCTAAAAACTTC